>NW_027638235.1:320951-340951 GCF_951216825.1 Electrona antarctica
GATCTCTTCTCCACTAGTCCCTCCCTGACATTTAGTTCTACTGGATCTCTTCTTCACTAGTCCCTGCCTGACATTTAGTTCTACTGGATCTCTTCTCCACTAGTCCCTGCCTGACATTTAGTTCTACTGGATCTCTTCTCCACTAGTCCCTCCCTGACATTTAGTTCTACTGGATCTCTTCTTCACTAGTCCCTCCCTGACATTTAGTTCTACTGGATCTCTTCTTCACTAGTCCCTCCCTGACATTTAGTTCTACTGGATCTCTTCTTCACTAGTCCCGCCCTGACATTTAGTTCTACTGGATCTCTTCTCCACTAGTCCCTCCCTGACATTTAGTTCTACTGGATCTCTTCTTCACTAGTCCCGCCCTGACATTTAGTTCTACTGGATCTCTTCTCCACTAGTCCCTGCCTGACATTTAGTTCTACTGGATCTCTTCTCCACTAGTCCCTCCCTGACATTTAGTTCTACTGGATCTCTTCTCCACTAGTCCCTCCCTGACATTTAGTTCTACTGGATCTCTTCTCCACTAGTCCCTCCCTGACATTTAGTTCTACTGGATCTCTTCTCCACTAGTCCCTCCCTGACATTTAGTTCTACTGGATCTCTTCTTCACTAGTCCCTCCCTGACATTTAGTTCTATTGGATCTCTTCTCCACTAGTCCCTCCCTAACATTTAGTTCTACTGGATCTCTTCTCCACTAGTCCCTCCCTAACATTTAGTTCTACTGGATCTCTTCTCCACTAGTCCCTCCCTGACATTTAGTTCTACTGGATCTCTTCTCCACTAGTCCCTCCCTGACATTTAGTTCTACTGGTTCTCTTCTCCACTAGTCCCTCCCTGACATTTAGTTCTACTGGATCTCTTCTCCACTAGTCCCGCCCTGACATTTAGTTCTACTGGATCTCTTCTCCACTAGTCCCTGCCTGACATTTAGTTCTACTGGATCTCTTCTCCACTAGTCCCTCCCTGACATTTAGTTCTACTGGATCTCTTCTCCACTAGTCCCTCCCTGACATTTAGTTCTACTGGATCTCTTCTCCACTAGTCCCTCCCTGACATTTAGTTCTACTGGATCTCTTCTCCACTAGTCCCTCCCTGACATTTAGTTCTACTGGATCTCTTCTCCACTAGTCCCTCCCTGACATTTAGTTCTACTGGATCTCTTCTTCACTAGTCCCTCCCTGACATTTAGTTCTACTGGATCTCTTCTCCACTAGTCCCTCCCTAACATTTAGTTCTACTGGATCTCTTCTCCACTAGTCCCTCCCTAACATTTAGTTCTACTGGATCTCTTCTCCACTAGTCCCTCCCTGACATTTAGTTCTACTGGATCTCTTCTTCACTAGTCCCTCCCTGACATTTAGTTATACTGGATCTCTTCTCCACTAGTCCCTCCCTGACATTTAGTTCTACTGGATCTCTTCTCCACTAGTCCCTCCCTGACATTTAGTTCTACTGGATCTCTTCTCCACTAGTCCCTCCCTGACATTTAGTTCTACTGGATCTCTTCTCCACTAGTCCCTCCCTGACATTTAGTTCTACTGGATCTCTTCTTCACTAGTCCCTCCCTGACATTTAGTTCTACTGGATCTCTTCTTCACTAGTCCATCCCTGACATTTAGTTCTACTGGATCTCTTCTCCACTAGTCCCTCCCTGACATTTAGTTCTACTGGATCTCTTCTCCACTAGTCCCTCCCTGACATTTAGTTCTACTGGATCTCTTCTCCACTAGTCCCTCCCTGACATTTAGTTCTACTGGATCTCTTCTCCACTAGTCCCTCCCTGACATTTAGTTCTACTGGATCTCTTCTTCACTAGTCCCTCCCTGACATTTAGTTCTACTGGATCTCTTCTCCACTAGTCCCTCCCTAACATTTAGTTCTACTGGATCTCTTCTCCACTAGTCCCTCCCTAACATTTAGTTCTACTGGATCTCTTCTCCACTAGTCCCTCCCTGACATTTAGTTCTACTGGATCTCTTCTTCACTAGTCCCTCCCTGACATTTAGTTATACTGGATCTCTTCTCCACTAGTCCCTCCCTGACATTTAGTTCTACTGGATCTCTTCTCCACTAGTCCCTCCCTGACATTTAGTTCTACTGGATCTCTTCTTCACTAGTCCCTCCCTGACATTTAGTTCTACTGGATCTCTTCTTCACTAGTCCATCCCTGACATTTAGTTCTACTGGATCTCTTCTCCACTATTCCCTCCCTGACATTTAGTTCTACTGGATCTCTTCTCCACTAGTCCCTCCCTGACATTTAGTTCTACTGGATCTCTTCTCCACTAGTCCCTCCCTGACATTTAGTTCTACTGTTCTACTCAACATTTAAAACATCAGTTTCTACATGCTGGGGACCCCTACTCAACATTTATAACATCAGTTTCTACATGCTGGGGACCCCTACTCAACATTTAAAACATCAGTTTCTACATGCTGGGGACCCCTACTCAACATTTATAACATCAGTTTCTACATGCTGGGGACCCCTACTCAACATTTATAACATCGGTTTCTACATGCTGGGGACCCCTACTCAACATTTATAACATCAGTTTCTACATGCTGGGGACCCCTACTCAACATTTATAACATCAGTTTCTACATGCTGGGGACCCCTACTCAACATTTAAAACATCAGTTTCTACATGCTGGGGACCCCTACTCAACATTTATAACATCAGTTTCTACATGCTGGGGACCCCTACTCAACATTTATAACATCGGTTTCTACATGCTGGGGACCCCTACTCAACATTTATAACATCAGTTTCTACATGCTGGGGACCCCTACTCAACATTTATAACATCAGTTTCTACATGCTGGGGACCCATACTAAACATTTATAACATCAGTTTCTACATGCTGGGGACCCCTACTCAACATTTATAACATCAGTTTCTACATGCTGGGGACCCCTACTCAACATTTATAACATCGGTTTCTACATGCTGGGGACCCCTACTCAACATTTATAACATCGGTTTCTACATGCTGGGGACCCCTACTCAACATTTATAACATCAGTTTCTACATGCTGGGGACCCCTACTCAACATTTATAACATCGGTTTCTACATGCTGGGGACCCCTACTCAACATTTATAACATCGGTTTCTACATGCTGGGGACCCCTACTCAACATTTATAACATCAGTTTCTACATGCTGGGGACCCCTACTCAACATTTATAACATCGGTTTCTACATGCTGGGGACCCCTACTCAACATTTATAACATCAGTTTCTACATGCTGGGGACCCCTACTCAACATTTATAACATCGGTTTCTACATGCTGGGGACCACTACTCAACATTTATAACATCAGTTTCTACATGCTGGGGACCCCTACTCAACATTTATAACATCAGTTTCTACATGCTGGGGACCCCTACTCAACATTTATAACATCAGTTTCTACATGCTGGGGACCCCTACTCAACATTTATAACATCAGTTTCTACATGCTGGGGACCCATACTAAACATTTATAACATCAGTTTCTACATGCTGGGGACCCCTACTCAACATTTATAACATCAGTTTCTACATGCTGGGGACCCCTACTCAACATTTATAACATCAGTTTCTACATGCTGGGGACCCCTACTCAACATTTATAACATCGGTTTCTACATGCTGGGGACCCCTACTCAACATTTATAACATCGGTTTCTACATGCTGGGGACCCCTACTCAACATTTATAACATCAGTTTCTACATGCTGGGGACCCCTACTCAACATTTATAACATCGGTTTCTACATGCTGGGGACCCCTACTCAACATTTATAACATCAGTTTCTACATGCTGGGGACCCATACTAAACATTTATAACATCAGTTTCTACATGCTGGGAACCCCTACTCAACATTTATAACATCAGTTTCTACATGCTGGGGACCCCTACTCAACATTTATAACATCAGTTTCTACATGCTGGGGACCCCTACTCAACATTTATAACATCAGTTTCTACATGCTGGGGACCCCTACTCAACATTTATAACATCAGTTTCTACATGCTGGGGACCCATACTAAACATTTATAACATCAGTTTCTACATGCTGGGGACCCCTACTCAACATTTATAACATCGGTTTCTACATGCTGGGGACCCCTACTCAACATTTATAACATCAGTTTCTACATGCTGGGGACCCCTACTCAACATTTATAACATCAGTTTCTACATGCTGGGGACCCATACTAAACATTTATAACATCAGTTTCTACATGCTGGGGACCCCTACTCAACATTTATAACATCGGTTTCTACATGCTGGGGACCCCTACTCAACATTTATAACATCGGTTTCTACATGCTGGGGACCCCTACTCAACATTTATAACATCAGTTTCTACATGCTGGGGACCCCTACTCAACATTTATAACATCAGTTTCTACATGCTGGGGACCCCTACTCAACATTTATAACATCAGTTTCTACATGCTGGGGACCCCTACTCAACATTTATAACATCAGTTTCTACATGCTGGGGACCCATACTCAACATTTATAACATCAGTTTCTACATGCTGGGGACCCATACTCAACATTTATAACATCAGTTTCTACATGCTGGGTACCCCTACTCAACATTTATAACATCAGTTTCTACATGCTGGGGACCCATACTCAACATTTATAACATCAGTTTCTACATGCTGGGGACCCATACTCAACATTTATAACATCAGTTTCTACATGCTGGGGACCCCTACTAAACATTTATAACATCAGTTTCTACATGCTGGGGACCCATACTCAACATTTATAACATCAGTTTCTACATGCTGGGGACCCCTACTAAACATTTATAACATCAGTTTCTACATGCTGGGGACCCCTACTAAACATTTATAACATCAGTTTCTACATGCTGGGGACCCCTACTCAACATTTATAACATCAGTTTCTACATGCTGGGGACCCCTACTCAACATTTATAACATCGGTTTCTACATGCTGGGGACCCCTACTCAACATTTATAACATCAGTTTCTACATGCTGGGGACCCCTACTCAACATTTATAACATCAGTTTCTACATGCTGGGGACCCCTACTCAACATTTATAACATCGGTTTCTACATGCTGGGGACCCCTACTCAACATTTATAACATAAAACCTTGGTGTACTCAACATGTCCGGGTTCACAATGGGGCTCTATGGGCTGGCTACTAGACTAATATGTTATTCCGCGCAGCGCACACATAAAAAAACACTCCCTATTGTTTTGTCTGAACCCTCAAGATGCGGCCGGCCGCATAACTTATGTTCTCCGTTCCAATGTGGGCCACTTGGCTGAGCGGAAATACGTCTTGTAAGTGCATGTCCTTCTAGCCTTGACATGTCCTTCTAGCCTTGACATGTCCTTCTAGCCTTGACATGTCCTTCTAGCCTTGACATGTCCTTCTAGCCTTGGCATGTCCTTCTAGCCTTGACATGTCCTTCTAGCCTTGACATGTCCTTCTAGCCTTGACATGTCCTTCTAGCCTTGACATGTCCTTCTAGCCTTGACATGTCCTTCTAGCCTTGCTCACATTTCGCAAGCGTGCGACTGCAGCGGGACAGTCTACTAGTCAGTGGTGGAAAAATATCTCAACCAACACTTGAGTGAAAGTACAGCACGGTGGCACAGTTGGTATTGCTGTCGCCTCACAGCTAGAAGGTCCTGAGTGAAAGTACAGCACGGTGGCACAGTTGGTATCGCTGTCGCCTCACAGCTAGAAGGTCCTGGGTTCGATTCCCGCTGTGGGTGCTGGCGCCGTGTTTCCTCCTCCGCGTCATCAGTGCCCATACCCGAGGCGAGGTTGGCGAAAGGGCCTTTCTGTGTGGAGTTTGCATGTTCTCCCCGTGTCCCCTAGGGTAGGTAGCATCACAAAAAACATGCAGTAATCCTGGTCTCTAAACTGCCTCCCCCTGGCCAGCCGGGGCGCCTGATGGAGGGGAATGGAACTGGTTGGAATAATACCTTTATCCAAGGCGCTTTACATAGATTGTGCATCACATTCACCCATTCACACACACATTCACACACCTTTACATAGATTGTGCATTACATTCACCCATTCACACACACATTCACACACCTTTACATAGATTGTGCATCACATTCACCCATTCACACACACATTCACACACCTTTACATAGATTGTGCATCACATTCACCCATTCACACACACATTCATACACCTTTACATAGATTGTGCATTACATTCACCCATTCACACACACATTCACACACCTTTACATAGATTGTGCATCACATTCACCCATTCACACACACATTCATACACCTTTACATAGAGTGTGCATTACATTCACCCATTCACACACACATTCACACACCTTTACATAGATTGTGCATTACATTCACCCATTCACACACACATTCACACACCTTTACATAGATTGTGCATTACATTCACCCATTCACACACACATTCATACACCTTTACATAGAGTGTGCATTACATTCACCCATTCACACACACATTCACACACCTTTACATAGATTGTGCATCACATTCACCCATTCACACACACATTCATACACCTTTACATAGATTGTGCATTACATTCACCCATTCACACACACATTCATACACCTTTACATATAGAGTGTGCATTACATTCACCCATTCACACACACACATTCACACACCTTTACATAGAGTGTGCATTACATTCACCCATTCACACACACATTCACACACCTTTGCATAGATTGTGCATCACATTCACCCATTCACACACACATTCACACACCTTTACATAGATGGTGCATTACATTCACCCATTCACACACACATTCACACACCTTTACATAGATTGTGCATCACATTCACCCATTCACACACACATTCACACACCTTTACATAGATTGTGCATCACATTCAGCCATTCACACACACATTCACACACCTTTACATAGATTGTGCATCACATTCACACACACATTCACACACTGATGGTGGAGGAAACCATGCAAGGCACCAACCAGCACATCAGGAGCAATTAGGGGTTCATAGAGTCTTGCTCAAGGACACTTCCACACTAACTCTCTGCGGGAGCCCACAGGGTTCGAACTGGCAACCTTGCGGTTACCATCCGGCCACCACCGCCCCATCTCTGCGTTGCTGGATCTCTGCGTGGCTGGATCTCTGCGTGGCTGGATCTCTGCGTGGCTGGATCTCTGCGTAGCTGGATCTCTGCGTGGCTGGATCTCTGCGTGGCTGGATCTCTGCGTGGCTGGATCTCTGCGTGGCTGGATCTCTGCGTGGCTGGATCTCTGCGTGGCTGGATCTCTGCGTGGCTGGATCTCTGCGTGGCTGGATCTCTGCATGGCTGGATCTCTGCGTGGCTGGATCTCTGCGTGTGTAACATGATTAATAGTGCTTCCACTTGCCCAGGCATTATATTGTATTGTGATACAGTGTTCTGTGACTTTAAGAGTACAGGCGGTTGCCTTTAAGGAAATGACGTAACCTACCGCACTTCCTATTTCATATGGGCTTTGAAAGCGCAAATACTATTGTGGAAACGTATACAAGTCAGAGCAGAGCAGTGATTGCCTCGTTGTCTTTTGTACAGAATAAATCTACTCACTGCTGAGATCCTGGTCTATGGTGCTTCATAACACAACGCAAGATCACGTCTGTTACACGTGGCTGGATCTCTGCGTGGCTGGATCTCTGCATGGCTGGATCTCTGCGTGGCTGGATCTCTGCGTGGCTGGATCTCTGCGTGGCTGGATCTCTGCGTGGCTGGATCTCTGCGTGGCTGGATCTCTGCGTGGCTGGGAGATCCAGCTGTTTGTGAAAGTCTGCAGATGATTAAACCGTGCAGCACCAAAGGTCAAAACAGCTGATAGCAGCGCCTGCCCTCTCCTCTGCTCTGCTCTGCTCTCCTCTCCTCTCCTGTACTGTACTGTACTGTGGACACACACGACGCGTTAGTTTCTTGTTGTTGTTGTTCCTATAATCGTTCTTCTAAAGTCATGGCTCAGCAGGAGTACAAGCTTCTGAGCGACAACCTGTTCACCTACAAAGGGGGCGTCTTCCTGACGGACGAGAAGCTGGACCTGACGCCGGACGTCATCGACAACCTGGAGCACTTTGAAGTGAGAGACGACGACCTGTACGTGGTCACTTTCCCCAAGTCAGGTGAGGACAGTAAAAAAGGCCCGTTCTTAAACCGTTCTGGACGGGAACCCCTTTTGGTGTTTTAAGCATTATGTTATACTCTAGCTATTGAAAAATAGCAGACCTACAAGCTCGTAGCGCGGCACCGAGTGCCGCGCTACGAGCTTGTAGGTCTGCTATTTTTTGAAAATATGGTGCGAATTCTTTCAGAGTGAACGATTTAACTCAAATCTTTGCCTCTCGGGGGGGTCCCTGCAGAAACAACATATTTTCAGATGGTCGTCGGCAGCCAATTACATATATTTTTGGGGGGTCCTTGACATGAAACTGACATAGAAACATGGGTTTTGTTTTCATAAAACTGTCAGGATTTAGAAGACATTAATAGAATCGTCCTCAGGTGTAAAAGGGTTAAATGTCACTGTGACATCTGGGTCAAGGTCCGAGATGTCTTTACTTGATACTTTACTTGGTCACTTATTGATACCGCATTTCACGAGCACGCCGATCTGGATTGCGTTTTACTTTGAGCACTCTCCTTCAGTCTGACCGCAGCCCAGACCTACGGTCCTCTCCTTGAGTCTGACCGCAGCCCAGACCTACGGTCCTCTCCTTCAGTCTGACCGCAGCCCAGACCTACGGTCCTCTCCTTCAGTCTGACCGCAGCCCAGACCTACGGTCCTCTCCTTCAGTCTGACCGCAGCCCAGACCTACGGTCCTCTCCTTCAGTCTGACCGCAGCCCAGACCTACGGTCCTCTCCTTCAGTCTGACCGCAGCCCAGACCTACGGTCCTCTCCTTCAGTCTGACCGCAGCCCAGACCTACGGTCCTCTCCTTCAGTCTGACCGCAGCCCAGACCTACGGTCCTCTTCTGAAGTCTGACTGCAGCCCAGACCTACGGTCCTCTCCTTCAGTCTGACCGCAGCCCAGACCTACGGTCCTCTCCTTCAGTCTGACCGCAGCCCAGACCTACGGTCCTCTCCTTCAGTCTGACCGCAGCCCAGACCTACGGTCCTCTCCTTCAGTCTGACCGCAGCCCAGACCTACGGTCCTCTTCTGAAGTCTGACTGCAGCCCAGACCTACAGTCCTCTCCTTCAGTCTGACCGCAGCCCAGACCTACGGTCCTCTTCTGAAGTCTGACCGCAGCCCAGACCTACGGTCCTCTCCTTGAGTCTGACTGCAGCCCAGACCTACGGTCCTCTTCTGAAGTCTGACTGCAGCCCAGACCTACGGTCCTCTCCTTCAGTCTGACCGCAGCCCAGACCTACGGTCCTCTCCTTCAGTCTGACCGCAGCCCAGACCTACGGTCCTCTCCTTCAGTCTGACCGCAGCCCAGACCTACGGTCCTCTCCTTCAGTCTGACCGCAGCCCAGACCTACGGTCCTCTCCTTCAGTCTGACCGCAGCCCAGACCTACGGTCCTCTCCTTCAGTCTGACCGCAGCCCAGACCTACGGTCCTCTCCTTCAGTCTGACCGCAGCCCAGACCTACGGTCCTCTCCTTCAGTCTGACCGCAGCCCAGACCTACGGTCCTCTCCTTCAGTCTGACCGCAGCCCAGACCTACGGTCCTCTCCTTCAGTCTGACCGCAGCCCAGACCTACGGTCCTCTCCTTCAGTCTGACCGCAGCCCAGACCTACGGTCCTCTCCTTCAGTCTGACCGCAGCCCAGACCTACGGTCCTCTCCTTCAGTCTGACCGCAGCCCAGACCTACGGTCCTCTCCTTCAGTCTGACCGCAGCCCAGACCTACGGTCCTCTCCTTCAGTCTGACCGCAGCCCAGACCTACGGTCCTCTCCTTCAGTCTGACCGCAGCCCAGACCTACGGTCCTCTCCTTCAGTCTGACCGCAGCCCAGACCTACGGTCCTCTCCTTCAGTCTGACCGCAGCCCAGACCTACGGTCCTCTCCTTCAGTCTGACCGCAGCCCAGACCTACAGTCCTCTCCTTCAGTCTGACCGCAGCCCAGACCTACGGTCCTCTCCTTCAGTCTGACCGCAGCCCAGACCTACGGTCCTCTCCTTCAGTCTGACCGCAGCCCAGACCTACGGTCCTCTCCTTCAGTCTGACCGCAGCCCAGACCTACGGTCCTCTCCTTCAGTCTGACCGCAGCCCAGACCTACGGTCCTCTCCTTCAGTCTGACCGCAGCCCAGACCTACCGCTGGAGATCGTAGAGCATTCCCTGTGACGCGACGATGGCTCAACAACGGTATAAAGCTCTCGGGGACACGCTCTTCGCGTACCGAGGCAGTGTGTTCATCGTGGACGACACCATCGACCTGACGCCGGAATATATCGATAGTTTGGAACATTTCCAGGTCAGGGATGATGACGTTTTCCTCGTCACGTTCCCCAAATCGGGTGAGTCTGACAAAGTATAGGGAAAAAAGAAACATGTACCTACAGACTAGTTATTATTAAACTAGATAAAGTGCCCCTCGGGGCACAGGTCTCCACCAGGGCAGGTCAGGTTGTGGCCTCCTGGTGGCGCTATAATAGGACAGGTCTCCACCAGGGCAGGTCAGGTTATGGCCTCCTGGTGGCGCTATAATAGGACAGGTCTCCACCAGGGCAGGTCAGGTTATGGCCTCCTGGTGGCGCTATAATAGGACAGGTCGCCACCAGGCAGGTCAGGTTGTGGCCTCCTGGTGGCGCTATAATAGGACAGGTCCCCACCAGGCAGGTCAGGTTGTGGCCTCCTGGTGGCGCTATAATAGGACAGGTCTCCACCAGGGCAGGTCAGGTTATGGCCTCCTGGTGGCGCTATAATAGGACAGGTCTCCACCAGGGCAGGTCAGGTTATGGCCTCCTGGTGGCGCTATAATAGGACAGGTCTCCACCAGGGCAGGTCAGGTTGTGGCCTCCTGGTGGCGCTATAATAGGACAGGTCTCCACCAGGGCAGGTCAGGTTATGGCCTCCTGGTGGCGCTATAATAGGACAGGTCTCCACCAGGGCAGGTCAGGTTGTGGCCTCCTGGTGGCGCTATAATAGGACAGGTCTCCACCAGGGCAGGTCAGGTTGTGGCCTCCTGGTGGCGCTATAATAGGACAGGTCTCCACCAGGGCAGGTCAGGTTGTGGCCTCCTGGTGGCGCTATAATAGGACAGGTCTCCACCAGGGCAGGTCAGGTTGTGGCCTCCTGGTGGCGCTATAATAGGACAGGTCTCCACCAGGGCAGGTCAGGTTGTGGCCTCCTGGTGGCGCTATAATAGGACAGGTCTCCACCAGGGCAGGTCAGGTTGTGGCCTCCTGGTGGCGCTATAATAGGACAGGTCTCCACCAGGGCAGGTCAGGTTGTGGCCTCCTGGTGGCGCTATAATAGGACAGGTCTCCACCAGGGCAGGTCAGGTTGTGGCCTCCTGGTGGCGCTATAATAGGACAGGTCTCCACCAGGCGAGGTCAGGTTGTGGCCTCCTGGTGGCGCTATAATAGGACAGGTCTCCAGCAGGCCAGGTCAGGTTGTGGCCTCCTGGTGGTGCTATAATAGGACAGGTCTCCACCAGGGCAGGTCAGGTTGTGGCCTCCTGGTGGCACTATAATAGGACAGGTCTCCACCAGGGCAGGTCAGGTTGTGGCCTCCTGGTGGCGCTATAATAGGACAGGTCTCCACCAGGGCAGGTCAGGTTGTGGCCTCCTGGTGGCGCTATAATAGGACAGGTCTCCACCAGGGCAGGTCAGGTTGTGGCCTCCTGGTGGCGCTATAATAGGACAGGTCTCCACCAGGCGAGGTCAGGTTGTGGCCCCCTGGTGGCGCTATAATAGGACAGGTCTCCACCAGGCCAGGTCAGGTTGTGGCCTCCTGGTGGCGCTATAATAGGACAGGTCTCCACCAGGGCAGGTCAGGTTGTGGCCTCCTGGTGGCGCTATAATAGGACAGGTCTCCACCAGGGCAGGTCAGGTTGTGGCCTCCTGGTGGCGCTATAATAGGACAGGTCTCCACCAGGGCAGGTCAGGTTGTGGCCTCCTGGTGGCGCTATAATAGGACAGGTCCCCACCAGGGCAGGTCAGGTTGTGGCCTCCTGGTGGCGCTATAATAGGACAGGTCCCCACCAGGGCAGGTCAGGTTGTGGCCTCCTGGTGGCGCTATAATAGGACAGGTCTCCACCTGGGCAGGTCAGGTTGTGGCCTCCTGGTGGCGCTATAATAGGACAGGTCCCCACCAGGGCAGGTCAGGTTGTGGCCTCCTGGTGGCGCTATAATAGGACAGGTCCCCACCAGGGCAGGTCAGGTTGTGGCCTCCTGGTGGCGCTATAATAGGACAGGTCCCCACCATGGCAGGTCAGGTTGTGGCCTCCTGGTGGCGCTATAATAGGACAGGTCTCCACCAGGTCCAGGGCAGGTCAGGCTGTGGCCTCCTTGTGGCGCTATAATAGGACAGGTCTCCACCAGGCCAGGTCAGGTTGTGGCCTCCTGGTGGTGCTATAATAGGACAGGTCTCCACCAGGGCAGGTCAGGTTGTGGCCTCCTGGTGGCGCTATAATAGGACAGGTCTCCACCAGGGCAGGTCAGGTTGTGGCCTCCTGGTGGCGCTATAATAGGACAGGTCTCCACCAGGGCAGGTCAGGTTGTGGCCTCCTGGTGGCGCTATAATAGGACAGGTCTCCACCAGGGCAGGTCAGGTTGTGGCCTCCTGGTGGCGCTATAATAGGACAGGTCTCCACCAGGGCAGGTCAGGTTGTGGCCTCCTGGTGGCGCTATAATAGGACAGGTCTCCACCAGGGCAGGTCAGGTTGTGGCCTCCTGGTGGCGCTATAATAGGACAGGTCTCCACCAGGGCAGGTCAGGTTGTGGCCTCCTGGTGGCGCTATAATAGGACAGGTCTCCACCAGGCGAGGTCAGGTTGTGGCCTCCTGGTGGCGCTATAATAGGACAGGTCTCCAGCAGGCCAGGTCAGGTTGTGGCCTCCTGGTGGTGCTATAATAGGACAGGTCTCCACCAGGGCAGGTCAGGTTGTGGCCTCCTGGTGGCGCTATAATAGGACAGGTCTCCACCAGGGCAGGTCAGGTTGTGGCCTCCTGGTGGCGCTATAATAGGACAGGTCTCCACCAGGGCAGGTCAGGTTGTGGCCTCCTGGTGGCGCTATAATAGGACAGGTCTCCACCAGGGCAGGTCAGGTTGTGGCCTCCTGGTGGCGCTATAATAGGACAGGTCTCCACCAGGCGAGGTCAGGTTGTGGCCCCCTGGTGGCGCTATAATAGGACAGGTCTCCACCAGGCCAGGTCAGGTTGTGGCCTCCTGGTGGCGCTATAATAGGACAGGTCTCCACCAGGGCAGGTCAGGTTGTGGCCTCCTGGTGGCGCTATAATAGGACAGGTCTCCACCAGGGCAGGTCAGGTTGTGGCCTCCTGGTGGCGCTATAATAGGACAGGTCTCCACCAGGGCAGGTCAGGTTGTGGCCTCCTGGTGGCGCTATAATAGGACAGGTCCCCACCAGGGCAGGTCAGGTTGTGGCCTCCTGGTGGCGCTATAATAGGACAGGTCCCCACCAGGGCAGGTCAGGTTGTGGCCTCCTGGTGGCGCTATAATAGGACAGGTCTCCACCTGGGCAGGTCAGGTTGTGGCCTCCTGGTGGCGCTATAATAGGACAGGTCCCCACCAGGGCAGGTCAGGTTGTGGCCTCCTGGTGGCGCTATAATAGGACAGGTCCCCACCAGGGCAGGTCAGGTTGTGGCCTCCTGGTGGCGCTATAATAGGACAGGTCCCCACCATGGCAGGTCAGGTTGTGGCCTCCTGGTGGCGCTATAATAGGACAGGTCGTCTCCACCAGGTCCAGGGCAGGTCAGGCTGTGGCCTCCTTGTGGCGCTATAATAGGACAGGTCTCCACCAGGCCAGGTCAGGTTGTGGCCTCCTGGTGGTGCTATAATAGGCCAATGTAAAAAGGTTGCCATTTCTTCTCACGCCTTGGATGGCAATTGGATGATTTTAGGCATTTTGTTCCAAAAATGTGTCTTGCAAAAAATCCACCTGTTGGTGGTGCTATAACAGGCCAATGTGAAAAGGGTGGGATATATTCCTCAGCCTAGTAGGAAAGTCCGGGAAAGATTTCACGTAAATTGCACGCTGCGTTCATGATTTGAGGCTTTTTGTTCAAAACGGGCCAATCCTGTGCAAACTTTGAAAGCCAATATTAGCCAATTAGGATGGAATATGAAATATCGGACACTTCCGTCTTGAACACATGACTATAGAGATACTGTGTAACGATATGCGGGATTTTTGGACAGAATCTGGAGGAGTAATATAAAAGAAAATGTTTTTCAAAGGTCGGCCTCCTGGTGGCGCTATAAGAGGTCGTTCTGGGAAATGTGGGCCAGAGGTTCATCGTTGGCATCCAGGGAGTGTGCAAAATGTGGCATCAACCGGGTTAACGGTGCCGGAGATTAGCTGGTAACAGACGGACGGACGGACGGACGCACACACACACGGACGGAGTGCAAAACATACTCTCTCCCCATGCCTTCGGCCTGGTGGAGACAATGATAACATTGAGTGACAGAGACAGTGTGCTCCATCTTGCGCCTCCCGTATCCCTTTTCCCTGAACTAATTTTGCAATTTTGAAAATCATTTTAAAATAGTTCAACTAGCCGATCTACTTCGAGACATTGTGAGCTTGTAGATTGCCTATTTGAACTATTTTAAAAGGTTTTATAAAATGTGAGCCTGCCATCGCGCAAATTCTCATTTTTTCAATGAGTTAATAGCACAGGCAGACTCTTCACATACTAGAGCAGGGGTTCTCAACGTTTTTGGCCGGGGACCCCCGAAAATGCTTTGGCAACGTCTCGGGACCCCCGCCCCGCCCCTTCCCGACCCCCGATATAAATTGACTGCTACAATAACCTTAATAATAGAGACAATACACCATAAATAAATACTGAAACCAGATATAATCATTAGGGAAGGTGTATGCATGTACTATGTGTACTATATGTAAACTCTTCATTTCCATTTTCCAGCCATTCAGTTGCATTAAAAGAAAAAAAAAATTGGGGACCCCCCAAAATAATTTGGCAACCCCCCGAGGGGTCGCGACCCACGGGTTGAGAACCCCTGTGCTAGAGCATGTCTGAAATAAGTGTCAGAGCTGAAAATGTAAATATGAAATAAATGCTTAAACATGTAGATATAGGTGTAATGTTAGAGTCCACAGAAGACATGATGTAAATATGAAATAAATGCTTAAACATGTAGCTAGGTTTTGATTGATTGATTGATTGAAAAATGTATTAACAGTTTGCAGAATTACAGTACATTTCAAGCACAAACTCAATACAAAGGCTGTTAACTGTGAGTGGACGACCCAATTAAGCATTACACTTGTTTCCAATAGGGTCCACCATGTTCAAATCATCAAAAACATTTAGAGACGTACAAATAGATACTTCTATATAGACAAAGGACAGAACAGGAATTCATCATAAAGGAGGTAAAAAGGGAAAAGAAACATATACAGTGAGGGAAAAAAGGGGTGGGCGGTGGGGGGGATTCACGTTCAGCTCCGTTAATTTGTTTGTTTTCCTTGGAGGAGCTGCGTTGGGTCCCCAAGTCGGCTCCGTGGCCGTACCTTGAGTTGGCTGTGTGGCCCTGACCGTCTCTTGTGTTGTCCTTGTGTTGGGTCCCCAAGTCGGCTCCGTGGCCGTACCTTGAGTTGGCTGTGTGGCCGTGACCGTCTCTTGTGTTGTCCTTGCTTTGCGTCCCCAAGTCGGCTCAGTGGCCATACCTTGAGTTGGCTGTGTGGCCGCGACCGTCTCTTGTGTTGTCCTTGCGTCCGTGTTTGAGGGATTCCGATTTTACAGGGGCCAGTTTAGAATTGCAGCCGTCCGTAGGTGCCCTTTGAGAGCGGTTTTGAAGGAGTCAAGGGATTCGCATGTCTTAATGACTGTTGGTAGGGCGTTCCACATTTTGGTGGCATAGGAGCGAAAAGAATTTAGTCCCTTGTTTGTGCCGAATCTGGGTTGTACATGGTTTGTTGCACTCCCTCTGGTGTTGTAGGTGTGGACTTCGTTAACATTAACATTAAGGAAGTATCTAGACAGGTACATGGGTATCTTGGTGGTGTATCGAATCTTGTGGACCAGACCCATTGCAAGATGCTGTACTCTGTCGTCGACCCTAAGCCATTCCAGCCTGTCGAAGTGGGCAGGGGTGAGGTGGGTTCGGGGGGCTAGGTCAAGTAGGAGCCTGACCAGTTTGTTTTGGGAAGTCTGGAGCCTGGTTTTAAGGGCCTTTGAGGTGCTGTGGTACCAGGAGGTGCATGCATAGTCAAAGAAACCCTGTACAAGGGCTCCTGTTAAGGTCTTCAAGGTGTTTTTGTTGACCAGTGAGGAGATCCTGTAAAGGAATCTTGTTCTATGGTTGACCTTTTTGATTACGTTGGTGGCCATTTTATCACCAGAAAGATTAGCCTCCAGGATGGAACCTACAGTAGGTAGGTAATTTCATCTTTACGTGTGATAACATTGTCACCCACTCTAACCAAGAAGCCATTTGCCTTGCTGAGATTACTATTAGAGCCAAAGAGAATGGATTCAGTTTTTCCCAGGTGTAAAGATAGTTTGTTATCAGCGAGCCAGGTGCAGATTCTACCGAGTTTAGAGCTGAGGGCCTTTTCAACCTGCAGTTTGTTCCTGTCCGAGACCAGCAGTGCCGAGTCATCTGCGAACAGGAACAAGTTGCAGTCACAAGCTGAAGTCATGTCGTTAACATATATTAGGAACAGTAAAGGCCCTAGTATGCTCCCTTGTGGAACGCCACAGCTCACTGGGAGGGGGGGGGACAGTGTTCCATTCACCTCCACCGTCTGTTCTCTCCCCTGTGTGTAATGTTAGAGACCACAGAAGACATGTAAATATGAAATAAATGCTTAAACATGTAGCTATAGGTGTAATGTTAGAGTCCACAGAAGTGAACCTTTCAAGCCTGTTTTCTCAACTCGCTGTTTCTCTGCAAGACATTACTCTATAAGCCGTATCTCCAAAAATGGTGGGTCAAACTGAACAACAAATGTGCCAATTTGAAGCTATGATTCCCTGCTTTCATATGACATGAAAAAAAAATGAAAAAACGAAAATTCAAAAAAATCCAATGGCAGTCCCTCAGTCAAATTTTGTCACAAATAGTACAAAAAAAAAAGATTCGTTTTTAGGGATAAGGGTTAAGAGGTGGTGCAAGATATATCCCCAAGTGTCTGACTGAACTATGTTGCTTTTTGCATTTCTGTTTCTGTATATTCGTACGTCTCTAAATGTTTTGATGAATTGAACATGGTGGACCCTCTTGTAAACAAGTGTAATGCTTTATGGTGTCGTCCACTCACAGTTAACAGTTTTTTTTTTGTACTTGAAATGTACTGCAATTCTGCAAACTGTTAATAAATCAATCAATCAATCAATCAATAATGAACTATTCAATCTTTGTCTCCCCCTGCAGGCACCGTGTGGACCCAGCGCATCATCACGCTCATCTTTGAAGAAGACTTCCCGGAGATGAAGGAGAGGACCACCTTCCAGTGGATGCCCTGGTTGGAGTACCAGTACAAGGGACTGGACTACAACGTCCAGCGCTCCCCGCGCCTCTTCTGTAGTCACCTGCACCAGCACGTCATGCCCACCGGGCTGCAGCGCAAGAAGGCAAAGGTTTGCTCCTGTACGCACGCACGCACGCACGCACGCACGCACGCACGCACGCACGCACGCACGCACGCACGCACGCACGCACGCACGCACGCACGCACGCAGGCAGGCAGGCAGGCAGGCAGGCAGGCAGGCAGACAGACAGACAGACAGACAGACAGACAGACAGACAGACAGACAGAATTCCAAACTGGCCCCTGTAAATCACGGGAACCCCTTGTGGTGTTTTAAGCATCATGTTATACTTTAGCTATTGAAAAATAGCAGATCTACAAGCTCATAGCGCGGCACCGAGTGCCGCTCTACGAGCTTGTAGGTCTGCTATTTTTTGAAAAATCGTGAAAATGTGGCCCAAATCTTTGAATATATATTCTTTCAGAGCTAACGTTTTTAACTCAAATCTGTGGTTCTGGGAGGGGGTTCCTGGAACTACGTATATTTTCAGATGGGGGTCGGTGGCCAAATACATATAATTCTGGGGGTCCTTGACATGAAATAGTATGAGAACCACTGATATAGAAACATGAGGTTTTTCAGAAAACTGTCGTGATTTTCGAAGACATTTTGTGGAATCGAGCTCAGGTCGAAATGGGTTAAGTCCACCCCCACACACACACCCCTTTCTCCCGATTCTGTACATGTTATTCCTTGCGATGAATTATAGAAGTGTATATTTGTACGTCTTTAAACACAAAGGTGGATCCTGATTTAAACAAGTCTTAGTGCTTAAATCATGGTTAGTCCAGAGTAACAGTTTTTGTATTGACTTTCGTTTAGAAATGTACCCATTCTGTGAAATAACAATTTTAATCAATCAATCAATTAACCCATTTTGGGATGGAACCCCATTTGGTGTTCTAAGCATTATGTTACCATGTAGCTGTTGAAAAAGCAGATCTACAAGCAGATCTACAAGCTCATAGCGCGGCACCGAGTGCCGCGCTATGAGCTTGTAGTTCTGCTATTTTTGAAAATGTGGCGCAAATCTTTGAATAT
This sequence comes from Electrona antarctica, assembly GCF_951216825.1. Taxonomy (NCBI): domain Eukaryota; kingdom Metazoa; phylum Chordata; class Actinopteri; order Myctophiformes; family Myctophidae; genus Electrona; species Electrona antarctica. Next base: position 339,745 of record NW_027638235.1, read on the forward strand.
TTATTCCTTCAGAGAGAACGTTTTTAACTCAAATCTTTGCTTCTGGGTGGGAGGAACAACATAATTACAGATGAGGGTCGGCGGTCAAATACAGATAATTCTGGGGCTCCTTGACAGTTTGAGAACCACTGACAGAAATATATATGTTTTTCTGAAAACTATCATGATTTAGAAGACATTTGTAGAATCTGGTTTCAGGTCGAAATGGGTCAGTCAATCAATCAATAAATCAACCAAGGACCTGATGTTCTTCTAATTACCTCACACTGGTCTCTGGTCTCATTCCAGGTGATCTACGTCAGCAGGAACCCCAAAGACGTCCTGGTGTCCTACATGCACTTCTCTCAGTTCATGAGGAAGCTGGAGAGTCCTGCTCACTGGGACGACATGATGGACAAGTTCTGCACCGGCTGGAGTGAGTAGGACTATGGTCTGTGTACAGTACAGTTACTATAGGACTATGGTCTGTGTACAGTACAGTTACTATAGGACTATGGTCTGTGTACAGTACAGTTACTATAGGACTATGGTCTGTGTACAGTACAGTTACTATAGGACTATGGTCTGTGTACAGTATAGTTCTATAGGGTGGAGTGAGTAGGACTATGGTCTGTGTACAGTATAGTTACTATAGGACTATGGTCTATGTACAGTACAGTTACTATAGGACTATGGTCTATGTACAGTACAGTTACTATAGGACTATGGTCTGTGTACAGTATAGTTACTATAGGACTATGGTCTGTGTACAGTACAGTTACTATAGGACTATGGTCTATGTACAGTATAGTTACTATAGGACTATGGTCTATGTACAGTACAGTTACTATAGGACTATGGTCTGTGTACAGTACAGTTACTATAGGACTATGGTCTGTGTACAGTACAGTTACTATAGGACTATGGTCTGTGTACAGTACAGTTACTATAGGACTATGGTCTGTGTACAGTACAGTTACTATAGGACTATGGTCTGTGTACAGTATAGTTCTATAGGGTGGAGTGAGTAGGACTATGGTCTATCTATATGGTCTATCTATCTTCATGAGGAAGCTGGGTTCTTCACCGGGTGGAGTGAGTCACCTAGCCTCGGAAACCCAGACGTTTTTATTTCCAGGGAGAGAAAAAAAAAGTCTGGGACCGAGTCCACTTCAATACGGCATAGAGTACAGTAGCACACACACACACACACACACACACACACACA
>NW_027638235.1:343451-440951 GCF_951216825.1 Electrona antarctica
AGGTACCCTCACATGTTCTCCCCCCGTGTCCCCTAGGGTAGGTACCCTCACATGTTCTCCCCGTGTCCCCTAGGGTAGGTACCCTCACATGTTCTCCCCGTGTCCCCTAGGGTAGGTACCCTCACATGTTCTCCCCGTGTCCCCCTAGGGTAGGTACCCTCACATGTTCTCCCCGTGTCCCCTAGGGTAGGTACCCTCACATGTTCTCCCCGTGTCCCCTAGGGTAGGTACCCTCACATGTTCTCCCTGTGTCCCCTAGGGTAGGTACCCTCACATGTTCTCCCCGTGTCCCCTAGGGTAGGTACCCTCACATGTTCTCCCCGTGTCCCCGTGTCCCCTAGGGTAGGTACCCTCACATGTTCTCCCTGTGTCCCCTAGGGTAGGTACCCTCACATGTTCTCCCCGTGTCCTCTAGGGTAGGTACCCTCACATGTTCTCCCCGTGTCCCCTAGGGTAGGTATCCTCACATGTTCTCCCCGTGTCCCCTAGGGTAGGTACCCTCACATGTTCTCCCCGTGTCCCCTAGGGTAGGTACCCTCACATGTTCTCCCTGTGTCCCCTAGGGTAGGTACCCTCACATGTTCTCCCCGTGTCCTCTAGGGTAGGTACCCTCACATGTTCTCCCCGTGTCCCCTAGGGTAGGTATCCTCACATGTTCTCCCCGTGTCCCCTAGGGTAGGTACCCTCACATGTTCTCCCCGTGTCCCCTAGGGTAGGTACCCTCACATGTTCTCCCCGTGTCCCCTAGGGTAGGTACCCGCACATGTTCTCCCCGTGTCCCCTAGGGTAGGTACCCTCACATGTTCTCCCCGTGTCCCCTAGGGTAGGTACCCTCACATGTTCTCCCCGTGTCCCCTAGGGTAGGTACCCTCACATGTTCTCCCCGTGTCCCCTAGGGTAGGTACCCTCACATGTTCTCCCCGTGTCCCCTAGGGTAGGTACCCTCACATGTTCTCCCCGTGTCCCCTAGGGTAGGTACCCTCACATGTTCTCCCCGTGTCCCCTAGGGTAGGTAGCCTCACATGTTCTCCCTGTGTCCCCTAGGGTAGGTACCATCACATGTTCTCCCCATGTCCCCTATAGGGTAGGTACCCTCACATGTTCTCCCCGTGTCTCCTAGGGTAGGTACCCTCACATGTTCTCCCAGTGTCCCCTAGGGTAGGTATCCTCACATGTTCTCCCCGTGTCCCCTAGGGTAGGTACCCTCACATGTTCTCCCCGTGTCCCCTAGGGTAGGTACCCTCACATGTTCTCCCTGTGTCCCCTAGGGTAGGTACCCTCACATGTTCTCCCCGTGTCCTCTAGGGTAGGTACCCTCACATGTTCTCCCCGTGTCCCCTAGGGTAGGTATCCTCACATGTTCTCCCCGTGTCCCCTAGGGTAGGTACCCTCACATGTTCTCCCCGTGTCCCCTAGGGTAGGTACCCTCACATGTTCTCCCTGTGTCCCCTAGGGTAGGTACCCTCACATGTTCTCCCCGTGTCCTCTAGGGTAGGTACCCTCACATGTTCTCCCCGTGTCCCCTAGGGTAGGTATCCTCACATGTTCTCCCCGTGTCCCCTAGGGTAGGTACCCTCACATGTTCTCCCCGTGTCCCCTAGGGTAGGTACCCTCACATGTTCTCCCCGTGTCCCCTAGGGTAGGTACCCGCACATGTTCTCCCCGTGTCCCCTAGGGTAGGTACCCTCACATGTTCTCCCCGTGTCCCCTAGGGTAGGTACCCTCACATGTTCTCCCCGTGTCCCCTAGGGTAGGTACCCTCACATGTTCTCCCCGTGTCCCCTAGGGTAGGTACCCTCACATGTTCTCCCCGTGTCCCCTAGGGTAGGTACCCTCACATGTTCTCCCCGTGTCCCCTAGGGTAGGTACCCTCACATGTTCTCCCCGTGTCCCCTAGGGTAGGTAGCCTCACATGTTCTCCCTGTGTCCCCTAGGGTAGGTACCATCACATGTTCTCCCCATGTCCCCTATAGGGTAGGTACCCTCACATGTTCTCCCCGTGTCTCCTAGGGTAGGTACCCTCACATGTTCTCCCCGTGTCCCCTAGGGTAGGTACCCTCACATGTTCTCCCCGTGTCCCCTAGGGTAGGTAGCCTCACATGTTCTCCCCGTGTCCCCTAGGGTAGGTAGCCTCACATGTTCTCCCCATGTCCCCTAGGGTAGGTACCCTCACATGTTCTCCCCCGTGTCCCCTAGGGTAGGTACCCTCACATGTTCTCCCCGTGTCCCCTAGGGCAGGTACCCTCACATGTTCTCCCCGTGTCCCCTAGGGTAGGTACCCTCACATGTTCTCCCCGTGTCCCCTAGGGTAGGTACCCTCACATGTTCTCCCCGTGTCCCCTAGGGTAGGTACCCTCACATGTTCTCCCCCCGTGTCCCCTAGGGTAGGTACCCTCACATGTTCTCCCCGTGTCCCCTAGGGTAGGTACCTTCACATGTTCTCCCCGTGTCCCCTAGGGTAGGTAGCCTCACATGTTCTCCCCGTGTCCCCTAGGGTAGGTACCCTCACATGTTCTCCCCGTGTCCCCTAGGGTAGGAACCCTCACATGTTCTCCCCCCGTGTCCCCTAGGGTAGGTACCCTCACATGTTCTCCCCGTGTCCCCTAGGGTAGGTACCCTCACATGTTCTCCCCGTGTCCCCTAGGGTAGGTACCCTCACATGTTCTCCCCGTGTCCCCTAGGGTAGGTACCCTCACATGTTCTCCCCGTGTCCCCTAGGGTAGGTAGCCTCACATGTTCTCCCCGTGTCCCCTAGGGTAGGTACCCTCACATGTTCTCCCCGTGTCCCCTAGGGTAGGTACCCTCACATGTTCTCCCCGTGTCCCCTAGGGTAGGTACCCTCACATGTTCTCCCCGTGTCCCCTAGGGTAGGTAGCCTCACATGTTCTCCCCGTGTCCCCTAGGGTAGGTACCCTCACATGTTCTCCCCGTGTCCCCTAGGGTAGGTACCCTCACATGTTCTCCCCCCGTGTCCCCTAGGGTAGGTACCCTCACATGTTCTCCCCGTGTCCCCTAGGGTAGGTACCCGCACATGTTCTCCCCGTGTCCCCTAGGGTAGGTACCCTCACATGTTCTCCCCGTGTCCCCTAGGGTAGGTACCCTCACATGTTCTCCCCGTGTCCCCTAGGGTAGGTACCCTCACATGTTCTCCCCGTGTCCCCTAGGGTAGGTAGCCTCACATGTTCTCCCCGTGTCCCCTAGGGTAGGTACCCTCACATGTTCTCCCCGTGTCCCCTAGGGTAGGTACCCTCACATGTTCTCCCCGTGTCCCCTAGGGTAGGTACCCTCACATGTTCTCCCCGTGTCCCCTAGGGTAGGTAGCCTCACATGTTCTCCCCGTGTCCCCTAGGGTAGGTACCCTCACATGTTCTCCCCGTGTCCCCTAGGGTAGGTACCCTCACATGTTCTCCCCCCGTGTCCCCTAGGGTAGGTACCCTCACATGTTCTCCCCGTGTCCCCTAGGGTAGGTACCCTCACATGTTCTCCCCATGTCCCCTAGGGTAGGTACCCTCACATGTTCTCCCCGTGTCCCCTAGGGTAGGTACCCTCACATGTTCTCCCCGTGTCCCCTAGGGTAGGTACCCTCACATGTTCTCCCCGTGTCCCCTAGGGTAGGTACCCTCACATGTTCTCCCCGTGTCCCCTAGGGTAGGTACCCTCACATGTTCTCCCCCCGTGTCCCCTAGGGTAGGTACCCTCACATGTTCTCCCCGTGTCCCCTAGGGTAGGTACCCTCACATGTTCTCCCCATGTCCCCTAGGGTAGGTACCCTCACATGTTCTCCCCGTGTCCCCTAGGGTAGGTACCCTCACATGTTCTCCCCATGTCCCCTATAGGGTAGGTACCCTCACATGTTCTCCCTGTGTCCCCTAGGGTAGGTACCCTCACATGTTTTCCCCGTGTCCCCTAGGGTTTGTACCCTCACATGTTCTCCCCGTGCCCCCTAGGGTAGGTACCCCTCACATGTTCTGCCCGTGTCCCCTAGGGTAGGTACCCTCACATGTTCTCCCCGTGTCCCCTAGGGCAGGTACCCTCACATGTTCTCCCCGTGTCCCCTAGGGAAGGTACCCTCACATGTTCTCCCCATGTCCCCTATAGGGTAGGTACCCTCACATGTTCTCCCCGTGTCTCCTAGGGTAGGTAGCCTCACAAAAAACATGCAGTAATCCTGGTCTCTAAACTGCCTCCCCCTGGCCATCCGGGGCGCCTGATGGAGGGGAAAGGAACTGGTTGGAATAACGTGTTCCTTCCACGCGCTACGTCCAACCAGGGAAACTCCCCCCTGTCAGGTGAAAAGGAGCAACTTGGACTCCTCATGCATAGAAGGAAGCATGCGTTCAAGTCTGTTGCTCTCCCCAGGTTGGCGGAGGGTGTGTAGAGCCCAGGATCACATTAGATAATTGACACAGGGGTGAAAAATGGGTTACAAAATCGTGGGATAAAAATTATAACGAGAGAACGACTGACACAGAAACATGGGGTTTTTGAGAAAAGGATTTAGAAGATTTGTAGAATCGTCCTCAGGTTTAAATGGGTACTTAAAACCCCTCCGTGTGTGTGTGTGTGTGTGTGTGTGTGTGTGCGTGCGTGCGTGCGTGCGTGCGTGCGTGCGTGCGTGCGTGCGTGCGTGCGTGCGTGCGTGCGTGCGTGCGTGCGTGCGTGCGTGCGTGCGTGCGTGCGTGCGTGCGTGCGTGCGTGCGTGCGTGCGTGCGTGCGTGCGTGCGTGCGTGCTCGCTCTAGGGACCGTGGGAGACTGGAAGAACCACCTCACCGTGGCTCAGAGCGAACGCTTCGACCGCGTCTACGAGGAGAAGATGAAAGGCTTCCCCGTCAAGTTCGCCTGGGACATGTCTGACCTTTGACATGGCTGACCTTTGACTCATCCCTGCTATAAGGACTCCTTTAACGTCTTTTTAATTAATCGGTAGCATAATCGGAATCGTCCATATCGGCCATAAAAATGTCATATCGGTCTCAAAAAATTTCACCAGCAAAAACATTTAATAAAATCTGCATTTAATGTGTGTACTCGTCTCGTTCGGTTGTGAAAACAGACACTTGGAAAAGAGTATATATTTATTGATTGATTGAATACTTTATTAACAGGCTTTAGGGCCTCTAGGCTTGTTTCCATTGTGGTCCTCTGTATAATATCAGAATCGGTCATAATCGGCAGATATGACCCTGTGAATAATCGGAGATTGGATATCGGTCATAGTTTCATAATCGTGCATCCCTAGTTTTTTGTGTCCTATAATAAACATCATTAAAATAAGATATGTGGCCCATTATCTAATAAGATATGTGGCCCGTTATCTATTAAAATAAGATATGTGGCCCATTATCTAATAAGAGATGTGGCCCATTATCTAATAAGAGATGTGGCCCATTATCTAATAAGAGATGTGGCCCATTATCTAATAAGATATGTGGCCCATTATCTAATAAGATATGTGGCCCATTATCTAATAAGATATGTGGCCCATTATCTAATAAGATATGTGGCCCATTATCTAATAAGATATGTGGCCCATTATCTAATAAGATATGTGGCCCATTATCTAATAAGATATGTGGCCCATTATCTAATAAGAGATGTGGCCCATTATCTAATAAGAGATGTGGCCCATTATCTAATAAGAGATGTGGCCCATTATCTAATAAGAGATGTGGCCCATTATCTAATAAGATATTAAAATATAGCAGATCTACAAGCTCATAGCGCGCCACTCGGCTTGTAGCTTGTAGGGAACCGTGTCAGTATCCTGGTGTTGGGGGGAACAGTGTCAGTATCCTGGGGTCGGGGGGAACAGTGTCAGTATCCTGGTGTCGGGGGGAACAGTGTCAGTATCCTGGTGTCGGGGGGAACAGTGTCAGTATCATGGTGTCGGGGGGAACTGTCAGTATCATGGTGTTGGGGGAACAGTGTCAGTATTCTGGTGTTAGGGGGAACAGTGTCAGTATCCTGGTATTGGGGGAAACAGTGTTAGTATCATGGTGTTGGGGGGAACAGTGCCAGTATCCTGGTGTTGGGGGAAACAGTGTCAGTATCCTGGTGTTGGGGGAACAGTGTCCGTATCCTGGTGTCGGGGGGGAACAGTGTCAGTATCATGGTGTTGGGGGGAAGTGTCAGTATCCTGGTGTTGGGGGGGGGGGGGGGGGGACAGTGTCAGTATCCTGGTGTTGGGGGGAACAGTGTCAGTATCCTGGTGTTAGGGGGAACAGTGTCCGTATCCTGGTGCTGGGAGGACTAAGCCAAATTCCAATACCCAAAATCTCGGCCACTCGCTCACTCCCACTCGATCACTCAGGGTCATTCCAGCTTGACCCGGAAATGGTTAACGTTCCGATTGTTAAAGTGCTCCATCGAGGAGGAGAGTGGAGTCGAGTGGAGGAGCCGAGTGGGCTCTCCGAGACCGCATAGAGCGAGTGTACATCAGGTGCAGGCTCGGTGGGGTATGTTGTCTCCTCGCTGCGGATTTCCGCATCACGTGTACATGTTTCTTTCCTTCTCCAGTGACATAAGTCCGCCTCCTCCACATGTGGCACAGAAAACACTGCTTGAAACCCGATACTATGCACCCCCCATCCACTAGCTGCCGGCCGCTGCGGCTGATGAGACGCTGTCGCTGACCCAACACACAAATGCACGCACACACGCACACACATTAAACTAAAAAGCTTTGCTGTTTGTTGAAGAGACACATTTTCGCTGAATTAATAGAGCTTCAGAATGATACAGTAGCCTATAGCCTATGTGAAAGTGAAAGGACCACAACAAGCCACTGGCTTTATTGCGTTGTGTGAAGCATAATAAAAGTAGGCTATATTGTGCGCACCTCAAAAGCTATAGTTAATTTCTCTCTGTGCATGCCTGAATGCACAGACTGCTATGAATGACGGTGACAAATATGTATTTATTTATATGTGGACTGAACTGAATATGTAAGTCAGAGAGACTACCTATAATTCCTGTTATAGTGTCCGTTATTTGCAAAGACCGTCGGAGGAGGGACTGTCCGTGGAGGGGGGTTATTTATACGAGCAAAAAGGAACGCGGGCTGCGGGCAGGTCAGGAATTCCCTTCACATTCACAATCATATAATATAAAAGTGTGCGCATCCTGGCGCTTATTCACTATTTCAGGAATAAATAGCCTTGTTGCACATGTTACCAATACATACACAGTGACATTGGCCTCGGTTACATGCACAAAAATGAATTGTCTATTCTGTAGAGTAGACTGTACGGCTCTGGGTTCAGAGTTCCAGTGATCCAGCTGTGTGACACTGTATTGTTCCACCACTTTTGCCTTGGCTATGTAAACGTATGTTTTCCCATGCCAATAAAGCCCTTTGAATTGAATTGAATTGATTCACGTCATAAGTGATCGCAGAATGTGCCGTCGCTTTGAAATGACAGCGGAGTACATTCCGATTCTAGAGGCAAATCCACTCCACCACTCTGTCCTCGCATCGAATCCTCTCCTCCTCCACTCCTCCTCGCTGGGGGCGGAGCCCAGGAGCGAGTGGAGGACGCGAGGGGAGTGAGCGAGTGTGAAAGTTGCGGTATTGGAATTTGGCTCTAGTGTCAGGGTCAGTTTCCTGGTGCTGGGGGGAACAGTGTCAGGGTCAGCCTACGCAGAGTTTCCTGGTGCTGGGGGGACTGCTCACACACGCGGTGAACGATGGTCCTCACGGCCTGGACTCTGTGAGTCTGCTGCTCCAACTGCTGCTCCAATAGGGAGGCGGGGGAGGGGCCAGGGAGCAGGGGGGTGGAGCCGGAGGAGGTCAGGGAGGTGTAGCGTCCCTCAACGGCTTTCTGGAGGTGTTTAGCACGAGTCTGGAGAGACAGCAGACTGAGGAAGTCCTGCAGAGAAACAAACAATGTGAGGTCACCATTAGTCATTATTCATTACATAATGTGAGGTCACCATTAGTCATTATTCATTACATAATGTGATGTCACCATTAGTCATTATTCATTACATAATGTGAGGTCACCATTAGTCATTATTCATTACATAATGTGATGTCACCATTAGTCATTCATTACATAATGTGATGTCACCATTAGTCATTCATTACATAATGTGATGTCACCATTAGTCATTATTCATTACATAATGTGATGTCACCATTAGTCATTATTCATTACATAATGTGATGTCACCATTAGTCATTCATTACATAATGTGATGTCACCATTAGTCATTATTCATTACATAATGTGATGTCACCATTAGTCATTATTCATTACATAATGTGATGTCACCATTAGTCATTATTCATTACATAATGTGAGGTCACCATTAGTCATTATTCATTACATAATGTGATGTCACCATTAGTCCAGTCTGCCTAAAGCCAGTCTGAGTCTGAGTGTGGGAGCGGGTGGAGTCTGAGTGTGGGAGGGGGTGGAGTCTGAGTGTTGGAGGGGGTGGAGTCTGAGTGTGGGAGGGGGTGGAGTCTGAGTCTGAGAGGGGGTGGAGTCTGAGTGTGGGAGGGGGTGGAGTCTGAGTGTGGGAGGGGGTGGAGTCTGAGTGGGAGGGGTGGAGTCTGAGTCTGAGTGTTGGAGGGGGTGGAGTCTGAGTGTGGGAGGGGGTGGAGTCTGAGTGTGGGAAGGGGTGGAGTCTGAGTGTGGGAGGGGGTGGAGTCTGAGTGTTGGAGGGGGTGGAGTCTGAGTGTGGGAGGGGGTGGAGTCTGAGTGTTGGAGGGGGTGGAGTCTGAGTGTGGGAGGGGGTGGAGTCTGAGTGTGGGAGGGGGTGGAGTCTGAGTGTGGGAGGGGGTGGAGTCTGAGTGTGGGAGGGGGTGGAGTCTGAGTCTGAGTGTTGGAGGGGGTGGAGTCTGAGTGTGGGAGGGGGTGGAGTCTGAGTGTGGGAGGGGGTGGAGTCTGAGTGTGGGAGGGGGTGGAGTAGGAGTCTGAGTGTTGGAGGGGGTGGAGTCTGAGTGTGGGAGGGGGTGGAGTCTGAGTCTGAGTGTTGGAGGGGGTGGGGTCTGAGTGGGAGGGGGTGGAGTCTGAGTCTGAGTGTTGGAGGGGGTGGAGTCTGAGTGTGGGAGGGGGTGGAGTCTGAGTGTGGGAGGGGTGGAGTCTGAGTCTGAGTGTTGGAGGGGGTGGAGTGTGGGAGGGGGTGGAGTCTGAGTCTGAGAGGGGGTGGAGTCTGAGTGTGGGAGGGGGTGGAGTCTGAGTGTGGGAGGGGGTGGAGTCTGAGGGTGGGAGGGGTGGAGTCTGAGTCTGAGTGTTGGAGGGGGTGGAGTCTGAGTCTGAGTGTTGGAGGGGGTGGAGTCTGAGTGTGGGAGGGGGTGGAGTCTGAGTGTTGGAGGGGGTGGAGTCTGAGTGTGGGAGGGGTTGGAGTCTGAGTCTGAGTGTTGGAGGGGGTGGAGTCTGAGTGTGGGAGGGGGTGGAGTCTGAGTGTTGGAGGGGGTGGAGTCTGAGTTTGGGAGGGGTGGAGTCTGAGTGTGGGAGGGGGTGGAGTTTGAGTCTGAGTGTTGGAGGGGGTGGAGTGTGGGAGGGGGTGGAGTCTGAGTCTGAGAGGGGGTGGAGTCTGAGTGTGGGAGGGGGTGGTGTCTGAGTGTGGGAGGGGGTGGAGTCTGAGTGTGGGAGGGGGTGGAGTCTGAGTCTGAGTGTTGAAGGGGGTGGAGTCTGAGTGTGGGAGGGGGTGGAGTCTGAGTGTGGGAGGGGGTGGAGTCTGAGTGTGGGAGGGGGTGGAGTCTGAGTCTGAGTGTGGGAGGGGCTGGAGTCTGAGTGTGGGAGGGGGTGGAGTCTGAGTTTGGGAGGGGGTGGAGTCTGAGTGTGGGAGGGGTTGGAGTCTGAGTCTGAGTGTTGGAGGGGGTGGAGTCTGAGTGTTGGAGGGGGTGGAGTCTGAGTTTGGGAGGGGTGGAGTCTGAGTGTGGGAGGGGGTGGGGTCTGAGTGGGAGGGGGTGGAGTCTGAGTCTGAGTGTTGGAGGGGGTGGAGTCTGAGTGTGGGAGGGGGTGGAGTCTGAGTGTGGGAGGGGTGTAGTCTGAGTCTGAGTGTTGGAGGGGGTGGAGTGTGGGAGGGGGTGGAGTCTGAGTCTGAGAGGGGGTGGAGTCTGAGTGTGGGAGGGGGTGGAGTCTGAGTGTGGGAGGGGGTGGAGTCTGAGGGTGGGAGGGGTGGAGTCTGAGTCTGAGTGTTGGAGGGGGTGGAGTCTGAGTCTGAGTGTGGGAGGGGGTGGAGTCTGAGTGTGGGAGGGGGTGGAGTCTGAGTGTGGGAGGGGTTGGAGTCTGAGTCTGAGTGTTGGAGGGGGTGGAGTCTGAGTGTGGGAGGGGGTGGAGTCTGAGTGTTGGAGGGGGTGGAGTCTGAGTGTGGGAGGGGGTGGAGTCTGAGTGTTGGAGGGGGTGGAGTCTGAGTTTGGGAGGGGTGGAGTCTGAGTGTGGGAGGGGGTGGAGTCTGAGTGTTGGAGGGGGTGGAGTGTGGGAGGGGGTGGAGTCTGAGTCTGAGAGGGGGTGGAGTCTGAGTGTGGGAGGGGGTGGTGTCTGAGTGTGGGAGGGGGTGGAGTCTGAGTGTGGGAGGGGGTGGAGTCTGAGTCTGAGTGTTGGAGGGGGTGGAGTCTGAGTGTGGGAGGGGGTGGAGTCTGAGTGTGGGAGGGGGTGGAGTCTGAGTGTGGGAGGGGGTGGAGTCTGAGTGTGGGAGGGGGTGGAGTCTGAGTCTGAGTGTGGGAGGGGCTGGAGTCTGAGTGTGGGAGGGGGTGGAGTCTGAGTTTGGGAGGGGGTGGAGTCTGAGTGTGGGAGGGGGTGGAGTCTGAGTGTGGGAGGGGGTGGAGTCTGAGTGTGGGAGGGGGTGGAGTCTGAGTCTGAGTGTGGGAGGGGGTGGAGTCTGAGTCTGAGTGTGGGAGGGGGTGGAGTCTGAGTCTGAGTGTGGGAGGGGGTGGAGTCTGAGTGTGGGAGGGGGTGGAGTCTGAGTGTGGGAGGGGGTGGAGTCTGAGTCTGAGTGTGGGAGGGGGTGGAGTCTGAGTGTGGGAGGGGGTGGAGTCTGAGTCTGAGTGTGGGAGGGGGTGGAGTCTGAGTCTGAGTGTGGGAGGGGGTGGAGTCTGAGTGTGGGAGGGGGTGGAGTCTGAGTGGGAGGGGGTGGAGTCTAAGTGTGGGAGGGGGTGGAGTCTGAGTGTGGGAGGGGGTGGAGTCTGAGTGTGGGAGGGGGTGGAGTCTGAGTGTGGGAGGGGGTGGAGTCTGAGTGTGGGAGGGGGTGGAGTCTGAGTGTGGGAGGGGGTGGAGTCTGAGTGTGAGTCTGAGTGTGGTGGGAGTGGTGAGAGTCATGCGAGTGTTAAAATATGGTTGAATATTAATCACGAAATGTGCCGCGCTACGAGCTTGTAGATCTGCTATTTCTGAAAAAGCGTGAAAATGTTGGAACAACGTATCTTCAGATGGGGGTCGGCGGCCAAATACAGATAATACTGGGGGTCCTTGATGTGAAAAAGGTTGAGAACCACTGACATAGAAACATAGTGTTAAAGGTTGAGAACCACTGACATAGAAACATAGTGTTAAAGGTTGAGAACCACTGACATAGAAACATAGTGTTAAAGGTTGAGAACCACTGACATAGAAACATAGTGTTAAAGGTTGAGAACCACTGACATAGAAACAGTGTTTAACCCTGTGAGAACCACTGACATAGAAACAGTGTTTAACCCTGTGAGAACCACTGACATAGAAAACTTTTTTCAGAAAACTGTCAGGATTTAGAAGACATTTGTAGAATCATCCTCAGGTTCTAAATGGGTTAAGGTTAATATATCTCATACAATTTTATGGTTCCAATTCTTATAGAGTGGACTCTGTGGGGGAGGGGTCTGTGGGGGAGGGGTTCTGTGGGGGAGGGGTCCCTTGGTCCGAAACCCAGTCAAATTAGACAGACAGACAGACAGACAGACCCTGTCTTTGGTTTCCTGGAGGTCGTGGAGGTCGGAGGTCAAAGTTCCGTAGTGTTCCTGTAGAGCGGCGATGTGGAGCCTCTGGTTCTGCAGACCCTCGCTCAGAGATGCCTTGCTCGAGAGCAGATCCCTGAGCTGCTGCTCACACTCTGTGACCTGCTGCAACACACACACGCACACGCACGCACGCCACACACACACACACACACACACACACACACACACACACACACACACGCACATGAACTTCCCATTGCAGTCAGAACTACAGACTCACTCCCAATCTAAACTATGGAATGAACTTCCCATTACAGTCAGAACTACAGACTCACTCCCAATCTAAACTATGGAATGAACTTCCCATTGCAGTCAGAACTACAGACTCACTCCCAATCTAAACTATGGAATGAACTTCCCATTACAGTCAGAACTACAGACTCACTCCCAATCTAAACTATGGAATGAACTTCCCATTACAGTCAGAACTACAGACTCACTCCCAATCTAAACTATGGAATGAACTTCCCATTACAGTCAGAACTACAGACTCACTCCCAATCTAAACTATGGAATGAACTTCCCATTACAGTCAGAACTACAGACTCACTCCCAATCTAAACTATGGAATGAACTTCCCATTACAGTCAGAACTACAGACTCACTCCCAATCTAAACTATGGAATGAACTTCCCATTGCAGTCAGAACTACAGACGCACTCCCAATCTAAACTATGGAATGAACTTCCCATTGCAGTCAGAACTACAGACTCACTCCCAATCTTCCACCGTAGTCTGAAAACCCACCTCTTCAGACTCCATCTTAGCAATCGCAGCACTTCCCCTAGCCTCGACAACCTTACAGGTGTGCAAAGGCTCAACTTATGTAACTTAGATGGCATTTTATGTAGACATAGCACTCTATAGTGTATACAGATAATTAAAAACTCAGGGGTAGATTGGCTGGATGGTAACCGCAAGGTTGCCAGTTTGAACCCTGTGGGCTCCCCCAGAGTTAGTGTCCTTGAGCAAGACTCTGAACCCCTAATTGCTCCTGATGTGCTGGTTGGTGCCTTGCATGGTTTCCGCCGTCATTGGTGCGTGAATGTGTGTGTGAATGGGTGAATGTAATGCACAATCTATGTAAAGGTGTGTGAATGTGTGTGTGAATGGGTGAATGTAATGCACAATCTATGTAAAGGTGTGTGAATGTGTGTGTGAATGGGTGAATGTAATGCACCATCTATGTAAAGGTGTGTGAATGTGTGTGGTTGTGTGTGTGTGTGTGTGTGTGTGTGTGTGTGTGTGTGTGTGTGTGTGTGTGTGTGAATGGGTGAATGTAATGTACAATCTATGTAAAGGTGTGTGAATGTGTGTGTTTGTGTGTGTGTGTGTGTGTGTGTGTGTGTGTGTGTGTGTGTGTGTGTGAATGGGTGAATGTAATGTACAATCTATGTAAAGGTGTGTGAATGTGTGTGTGTGTGTGTGTGTGTGTGTGTGTGTGTGTGTGTGTGTGTGTGTGAATGGGTGAATGTAATGCACAATCTATGTAAAGGTGTGTGTGTGTGTGTGTGAATGGGTGAATGTAATGCACAATCTATGTAAAGGTGTGTGTGTGTGTGTGAATGGGTGAATGTAATGCACAATCTATGTAAAGGTGTGTGTGTGTGTGTGTGTGTGTGTGTGTGTGTGTGTGTGTGTGTGTGTGTGTGTGTGTGTGTGTGTGTGTGAATGGGTGAATGTAATGCACAATCTATGTAAAGGTGTGTGTGTGTGTGTGTGTGTGTGTGTGTGTGTGTGTGTGTGTGTGTGTGAATGGGTGAATGTAATGCACAATCTATGTAAAGGTGTGTGAATGTGTGTGTGTGTGTGTGTGTGTGTGTGTGTGTGTGTGTGTGTGTGAATGGGTGAATGTAATGCACAATCTATGTAAAGGTGTGTGAATGTGTGTGTGTGTGTGTGTGTGTGTGTGTGTGTGTGAATGTGTGTGTGAATGGGTGAATGTAATCACATCTATGTAAAGCGCCTAAATGCACCATTTAACCATGCATTACCTTATGTGTGGCGTTCGTGTTGCGCTGCAGAGCCACGATGCTTCGGTTCAGCTCGCCGTGGGACGTTGTGTGGTCCAACGCGTGGCCCTGGGCCTCCCGGCGGGACGTTGTGTGGTCCAACGCGTGGCCCTGGGCCTCCCGGTGGGACGTTGTGTGGTCCAACGCGTGGCCCTGGGCCTCCCGGCGGGACGTTGTGTGGTCCAACGCGTGGCCCTGGGCCTCCCGGTGGGACGTTGTGTGGTCCAACGCGCGGCCCTGGGCCTCCCGGCGGACCACCATGGTGTCTCTCCGGGACACGCAGGCCTCGCTGTCTCTCATCAGCTGCTGCTGTCGCCTCGTTAGCTGGCTGTAATGAACCTGTGATGATGATAATGGTCTCGTTAGCTGACTGTAATGAACCTGTGGTGATGATAATGGTCTCGTTAGCTGGCTGTAATGAACCTGTGGTGATGATAATGGCCTCGTTAGCTGGCTGTAATGAACCTGTGATGATGATAATGGCCTCGTTAGCTGGCTGTAATGAACCTGTGGTGATGATAATGGTCTCGTTAGCTGGCTGTAATGAACCTGTGGTGATGATAATGGCCTCGTTAGCTGGCTGTAATGAACCTGTGGTGATGATAATGGCCTCGTTAGCTGGCTGTAATGAACCTGTGGTGATGATAATGGTCTCGTTAGCTGACTGTAATGAACCTGTGGTGATGATAATGGTCTCGTTAGCTGACTGTAATGAACCTGTGGTGATGATAATGGCCTCGTTAGCTGGCTGTAATGAACCTGTGGTGATGATAATGGCCTCGTTAGCTGACTGTAATTAACCTGTGGTGATGATAATGGTCTCGTTAGCTGACTGTAATTAACCTGTGGTGATGATAATGGTCTCGTTAGCTGACTGTAATGAACCTGTGGTGATGATAATGGCCTCGTTAGCTGACTGTAATGAACCTGTGGTGATGATAATGGCCTCGTTAGCTGACTGTAATGAACCTGTGGTGATGATAATGGCCTCGTTAGCTGACTGTAATGAACCTGTGATGATGATGATAATAACACCGAAGGTCACAGTTAACACTTTCACCTGCCAAAACGGAGGTCTCCGTCCTATCAAAATAGTTACTATGGGAGCTCTCCGTGGTTTTGACCAGATGGATATACTAAGCTCTTCCTTTCTGACTTCAACATATGCCTCTCGTTTAAAATATGAACGCGAGGGATTATCGCGCGACTTTATCGTAATCATAGCGAGGTAGGCAAGCAACATTATGCGTCCCGGTTTTTGTACGGAACGGAAGGGGGGAGGGGGGGGCTTTCAGAGTAAAAGCTGCCATATCTGCGCGGCACCCCGAGCTGCTATCCCGGCGCTGATTGTGTTAAATGACCATAACTTGCTCAATTTTCAACCGATTTTCAAACGGTTTGGTTTGTTATAAACGTCAGAGACGTCCGCATACTTATATGCTTTTATACGACGTTCATATAAAATAAATAAATTAAGCAGATAAGCGTCCTGAATCATAGCCACGTTGACAACGTTTGTAATAAACCAACCCGTTTGTAAATCCGTCAAGATTTGAGCGAGTTATGACTGTTTCTGTTTGAGCTGCCATTGAACATACTGTACTGTATCCCCGATGTAAGATGGCTGCCGGGTGAACGACGTCAGAAACTCCGCCTTGAGCCATCTAGTGTTTATATATATCTATGGGTCACCCCAGGTGAGAGAGCACGTGACATCACGTGACATCACGTGACATCATCAGGGATGGAGATATTGGACAGCAACTCTACAGATTCTGACCTCAAACCTCAAACCCTTAGATCTCCATATATGGAGCTGACCTGTTATGACGTTCCATATGTTGATACTTCACTCGTGGGGCGCAGCACACCAGATTTTCGAACGACAACGCACCGAGTGCACTGAAGGAAAAAAACGACAAGAGGGCACACCAGTGCGCTCGATGCGAACGCCCCAAACGCACCCAGCGGTTACTAGGGATGGAGCTCGTGATAGCGATCACCTTATGGATCAGGCTTATAGAAACGGGTTCTTATCGAGACCACTATCAAGCATTTTCTATTATTTTGTGGAAAGACAGGAGACAATAAATTCTGAACAGAACCAGTATATTTTACTAGAGCCTTTGCAACTACAGTACTTTTCTAACGAACGGAAGGCAATTGACCTTTTTACCAATACAATAATATAAAAGAAACTGTTAACTGGTGTGTGGTTATGTGTACATACAGTGACTTTAAAAGCATAATGTTGTTTACTCTGGCTGCGCTGCACTGGCTGACATGTTTGTGCCAGCGTGGGTGATTATTTATTTATTGATCGCCTCTTGTCTTGATTGTATGAACATGACGTCATGGGCCGCTATGCTCCATAACAGGCTTGATAAGCCCAAAGCATATTGATAACGGGTACTCAATAAGCCCAAAGCATATTGATAACAGGTACTCAATAAGCCCAAAGCATATTGATAACAGGTACTCAATAAGCCCAAAGCATATTGATAACAGGTACTCAATAAGCCCAAAGCATATTGATAACGGGTACTCAATAAGCCCAAAGCATATTGATAACAGGTACTCAATAAGCCCAAAGCATATTGATAACGGGTACTCAATAAGCCCAAAGCATATTGATAACGGGTACTCAATAAGCTTGTTATCTGATTTATCGGGTAGGCTAGTGTCCTAAACGCACCCAGCGGTTAGCGTTAGGCTAGTGTCCGTATACCTCCATGGGTAGGCTAGTGTCCTAAACGCACCCAGCGGTTAGCGGTTAGCGTTAGGCTAGTGTCCGTATACCTCCATGGGTAGGCTAGTGTCCTAAACGCACCCAGCGGTTAGCGGTTAGCGGTTAGCGTTAGGCTATTGTCCGTATACCTCCATGGGTAGGCTAGTGTCCTAAACGCACCCAGCGGTTAGCGGTTAGCGGTTAGCGGTTAGCGTTAGGCTAGTGTCCGTATACCTCCATGGGTAGGCTAGTGTCCTAAACGCACCCAGCGGTTAGCGGTTAGCGGTTAGCGTTAGGCTAGTGTCCGTATACCTCCATGGGTAGGCTAGTGTCCTAAACGCACCCAGCGGTTAGCGGTTAGCGTTAGGCTAGTGTCCGTATACCTCCATGGGTAGGCTAGTGTCCTAAACGCACCCAGCGGTTAGCGGTTAGCGGTTAGCGTTAGGCTAGTGTCCGTATACCTCCATGGGTAGGCTAGTGTCCTAAACGCACCCAGCGGTTAGCGGTTAGCGGTTAGCGTTAGGCTAGTGTCTGTATACCTCCATGGGTAGGCTAGTGTCCTAAACGCACCCAGCGGTTAGCGGTTAGCGGTTAGCGTTAGGCTATTGTCCGTATACCTCCATGGGTAGGCTAGTGTCCTAAACGCACCCAGCGGTTAGCGGTTAGCGGTTAGCGGTTAGCGGTTAGCGTTAGGCTAGTGTCCGTATACCTCCATGGGTAGGCTAGTGTCCTAAACGCACCCAGCGGTTAGCGGTTAGCGGTTAGCGTTAGGCTAGTGTCCGTATACCTCCATGGGTAGGCTAGTGTCCTAAACGCACCCAGCGGTTAGCGGTTAGCGGTTAGCGTTAGGCTAGTGTCCGTATACCTCCATGGGTAGGCTAGTGTCCTAAACGCACCCAGCGGTTAGCGGTTAGCGTTAGGCTAGTGTCCTAAACGCACCCAGCGGTTAGCGGTTAGCGGTTAGCGTTAGGCTAGTGTCCGTATACCTCCATGGGTAGGCTAGTGTCCTAAACGCACCCAGCGGTTAGCGGTTAGCGGTTAGCGTTAGGATAGTGTCCTAAACGCACCCAGCGGTTAGCGGTTAGCGGTTAGCGTTAGGCTAGTGTCCGTATACCTCCATGGGTAGGCTAGTGTCCTAAACGCACCCAGCGGTTAGCGGTTAGCGGTTAGCGTTAGGCTAGTGTCCTAAACGCACCCAGCGGTTAGCGGTTAGCGGTTAGCGTTAGGCTAGTGTCCTAAACGCACCCAGCGGTTAGCGTTAGGCTAGTGTCCGTATACCTCCATGGGTAGGCTAGTGTCCTAAACGCACCCAGCGGTTAGCGGTTAGCGGTTAGCGGTTAGCGGTTAGCGTTAGGCTAGTGTCCGTATACCTCCATGGGTAGGCTAGTGTCCTAAACGCACCCAGCGGTTAGCGGTTAGCGTTAGGCTAGTGTCCTAAACGCACCCAGCGGTTAGCGGTTAGCGGTTAGCGGTAGGCTAGTGTCCTAAACGCACCCAGTGGTTAGCGGTTAGCGGTTAGCGGTAGGCTAGTGTCCTAAACGCACCCAGCGGTTAGCGGTTAGCGGTTAGCGGTTAGCGGTAGGCTAGTGTCCTAAACGCACCCAGCGGTTAGCGGTTAGCGCTTAGCGGTTAGCGGTTAGCGTTAGGCTAGTGTCCTAAACGCACCCAGCGGTTAGCGGTTAGCGGTTAGCGGTTAGCGGTAGGCTAGTGTCCGTATACCTCCATGCGATGGATCTCAGCTTTCATCTGACGCAGCTCTTCTCGTCCAACGTCTGAATCTACGACCGCACGACTTTCCTTCGTAACCTGAACCTTCTTCTCCCACAGCATGATCTGATGTCTGCTCACGCACACGCACGCACACACGCACGCGCGTACACACACACACACACACACACACACACACACACACACACACTTTACAACTACAGTCACAATGGATGTATGCATTTATCATCTCTTTCTCCAGAGTGAGTGACTTACAATAGAGAGACAGTGTAATATAATAAAGTCTAATAATGAACAGAATACATTATGTAATAAAGTGTAATTAACATAATACATGATGCGTGATATATGATGAATTGAACAAGGTGGACCCTCTTGTAAACAAGTGTAATGCTTAATTGGGTCGTCCACTCACAGTTAACAGTCTCTGTATTGAGTTGTGCTTGAAATGTACTGTAATTCTGCAAACTGTTAATACATACCGGTACTTCAATCAATCAATCAATCAATCAATCAATCAATGCAATAAAGTGTAATTAACATAATCAATGATGTAATTAACATATAATTAACTGACTCCGCCTCCATCAGAACGTTGAGTAGATTTTTCTTCTCGTCCAGAATGTTGTCCAGTCTGTTCTGCATCGCTATAGCGCCCCCTTCTGCCTCCTGGAGTAATAATAATAATAATAATAATAATAACAGTCTGTTCTGCATCGCTATAGCGCCCCCTTCTGCCTCTGGAGTAATAATAATAATAACAGTCTGTTCTGCATCGCTATAGCGCCCCCTTCTGCCTCCTGGAGTAATAATAATAATAACAGTCTGTTCTGCATCGCTATAGCGCCCCCTTCTGCCTCCTGGAGTAATAATAATAATAATAATAATAATAATAACAGTCTGTTCTGCATCGCTATAGCGCCCCCTTCTGCCTCCTGGAGTAATAATAATAATAATAATAATAATGATAATAATAATATTAATTATAACAACAACAATAATAATAATAATAATAATAATAATCAGCTCGTTAAGGCAGGTGTTGTGCATCATATCGTTACCAGTGTTGTTTTTGGCGCAACATTTAGATTTTAGTTTTAGTCTTAGGCCCTCATTTATCAATTGAGTGTAAATTCTGTCCCAAATTCGAGTGTAGGTTTCGTAGTACACCCACGTCGGGTCGGCATTTATAAAGTGATCGCAGACAGCTGATCCTTCCTAATTTCATTCCTAGCAGTAATAAATGTGACGGCTGAAATCAATCTGGCACGCCCTATGAAATCAAGCCTCGCCCTCGTTTTTGCGACATGAACAACTGCAATACGACCTGGAAACCATGGTTACAGGGGAAAAAAAAGGTTCCCTCGCTGCCCCCTCTCTCATACACAGACGCACGCACACGCAACTAAGGCAACTTGCAACTTGTTGTATCTTAAATAAATAAACCTGCATGAATTAAATAAAGCTGTATAAAGGCCTACCCTGTCTGTTTCTCCTCTCGCTTCGCTTCTCTTGCTGCCCGCCTCGCCCCCCCCCCCCCCCCCCGCACGCACGCACGCACATATCGCAATTTGCAAGCAACTGTCACTGTGTGTTGTTAGTTGTATATTAAATTATTAAAGTATTTTTAATTTAATATACAACAAGATATATTAGTGAACGAAAACCTGAACCTGTGAACCATGAATTAAATAACAAATAGGCACACACACGCTGCTGCTTTGCATAGGTGCTCCTCCTGTCCTGTCTGTCTGTCTCTCTCTATCACTGTGGTCCGTCCGTGACCGTGACCAACTGACCATGCACCGCACGTTCGACAGTCTATTTAGATTGCCTCGCAGTCGCTGCAGTGGCTGGGCACTGGTGGGCTGGCTGGGTAGCCTACCTATCTCCGATGCGGTTCCCACGTGCGCTGGCACGGTACATTTGGCATTCGAGCGACGCGTCAGGTTTATTAAACGAGGAGGAGATTGCACATACCATAACGTATCGGCCTGCTGTAGGCTACAGTAGGCTACCCACGTTGGGACTCTCCGCAGCTGCAGCACTGCACTAGCCTATAGTACTCTCCAACGTCCCGTCATGGAAATATTTCAGCACAGACAGCCCAAATCCTTGCATGTATGCGCTCATGCAAAACACTGTTTAAATGGCTTAAGCATCTAACTTGCAACATTGTTTTTAATTGCGCGATTTCAATTACTTGTAAAGTTGGAAATCTCCTACTAATTTCATATGACACAAAGACACATCTTATATGTATTTAGCCCATATATACCTATACAGTTTTATATAAACATTTTAGGAGTGAATACATATGTTTAGATGCCTGTGACAGCCTCTCAGCTGGTCAAACAATGCTGCTCCGCTGTTCTACGACAGAAAAACAGGTGAGGACAAAGCGTACGACAGCTCCCGATCAGACGTGATTTTTGTCTTGGCTCAAGTTTAAATTCAAACTTTGGCGCAAATCGTAAATGCCGAAAATTGCGGTAATTTCGGCGTACACCCATATTTTGGCGTACGCACGGTTGATAAATGAGGGCCATAGTCTCTTGAATAGAGTGTTAGTTTTAGTCACATTTTAGTCACCCGGAATGTCTTAGTGTTTAGTCTAGTTTTAGTCGAGTAAATCAACTGTAGATTTAGTCAACTAAAATGTGTTTTGGCGCGGCCTTGATGCCGTCGTAATGGCTGATTTTACACTTGCTGAAAAAAGCCGATCTACAAGCTCACAACGCGTCGCAGCGTGTGAGCTTGTGTCACAAGTCATTTTGTGTAAAATGACTTGTACTGGATCTCTTGTCCACTAGAGTCCCTTCCTAACATTTTAGTCTAGTTTTTATTTGTTGACAAAACTGTCAGCATACTTAGTCTTAGTTTTAGTCATCGTAGCTTAGTTTTAATTTAGTTTCATCAGTGGAAAAAGGTAGTCGACGAACATTTTTCGTCATCGTTTTAGTCGACGAAAACAACACCGAACGTTACCTTCAGCTGGTTAAGGCAGGTGTTATGCATCACATCGTTACCTTCAGCTCGTTAAGGCAGGTGTTGTGCATCAGGTTGTTGTCCGTTTCCAGGCTGCTCTCCAGCGCCCCCTTCTGGCTCAGCAAGGAGTTCAGTTTCAGGACGTCCGACCTCAGAGTCTTCATGTTCTTCTCCACAGATTTTAGTTCCCTCTGTTCCACCACAATGTTACCTGGAGTAATAACAAGTAATATGCGTGGACGCGGGAAGCGAACGCAGCTCGTAAATTGCAATAACAAATTAGCGCAGTTAGCTGACTCTCTGTGTGTGTGTGTGTGTGTGTGTGTGTGTGTGTGTGTGTGTGTGTGTGTGTGTGTGTCAGACTGCCACAACAGCGCTTCGTTGTCTAACTAACGTGTGTGTACCACACGTAGCTGTCTAAAACCACACTGCGCCCGCTGGTGGTGGCGGGTGGTGTCACACCGTGACACACAGACATACATGTTCTGCCTGGTTTCCATAGAAAGGGCTCATTGCATTCGCAATAATAATAATAATCTCCATTAGTATGGGTTAACCTCAGTGTGTGCATGCGTGCGTGTGTGCGTACCTTCCGTGCGCGTCCTGCGGTTCTCCATCAGTGTGTATTGGGTGTGCAGCGTCAGCGTGCGTTCCGTGTCGTCCAGTCTGTCCTGACTCAGCCTCACTAGCGCCATCTGCTGGCGGCTCCACAGCTGCTGCTCCTGCTGGATGTGAACCTGCAACTCCTCCAGAGCCTTGCTCAACGAGTCTGCTCGGATCTGGAGAGGGCTGAGGTCTGCATGCTGCGCACGCACACACACACACACACACACACACACACACACATACAAGATTAGTAATTTTGAATGAATAATATGTTTTTCTTAATTTTTTCTGGAAAAAAAATTGTGTTTAAAAAAGAAAACCCTGAAAAATGTTATGGTGATTGTAATGTTATAGTGAGCTGAGTGAATCGCCCAGGCTTTTATTTTGATGTAGCCTTTATTTTGGGGGGGTTGCATTGGTGTGGTTTGGGGCCTTACCCCAGTATGGGTGTGGTTTGGGGCATATTGGTGTGGTTTGGGGGTGGGGGCCTTACACCGGTGTGGGTGTTGTTTGGGGCCTATGGGTGTGGTTCAGGTCCTATGGGTGTGGTTTGGGGCATATGGGTGTGGTTTGGGGGCGGGGCCTTACCCCAGTATTGGTGTGGTTTGGGGCCTTACCACAGTATTGGTGTGGTTTGGGGGCCTATGGGTGTGGTTTGGGGGTGGGGCCTTACCCCAGTATGGGTGTGGTTTGGGGGCATATGGGTGTGGTTTGGGGGCATATGGGTGTGGTTTGGGCCTATGGGTGTGGATTGGGGGCCTATGGGTGTGGTTTGGGGTCCTATGGGTGTGGTTTGGGGCCTATGGGTGTGGTTTGGGGTCCTATGGGTGTGGTTTGGGGTCCTATGAGTGTGGTTTGGGGCCTATGGGTGTGGTTTGGGGGGCGGGGCCTTACCCCAGTATGGGTGTGGTTTGGGGCCTATGGGTGTGGTTCAGGTCCTATGGGTGTGGTTTGGGGCCTATGGGTGTGGTTTGGGGGTGGGGCCTTACCCCGGTGCTGTCGGTGAGCTGCCTGATCTTCTTGTTGCAGGCGTTGATGGCGTCCTGCTTGCGTTGGACGGCCGTGAGGCCGGCGGCCATCTTGGCCCCGCCGGCGGCCAGCAGCGCGTCGCAGTGGGTCACTTCCTGCT
Source organism: Electrona antarctica (assembly GCF_951216825.1). NCBI lineage: Eukaryota > Metazoa > Chordata > Actinopteri > Myctophiformes > Myctophidae > Electrona > Electrona antarctica. The sequence goes on from NW_027638235.1 coordinate 366,591, forward strand.
CCAGGGCGTCCAGGGTGATTGACAGGCCGGCCAGATGCTGGCCGACCTCGCCGCTCACCAACGCGGCCGCTGCAGCCTCGTTATCCAGCTGCCACAGCTGGGACGTCTGCAAACAGGGACGGGAATTATCCATTCATTATCACGATTGGTACGTTTTGATTGAACCTTATCGATCGATTAAAACACATTCTGGGCGGGAAACCCCTTTTGGTGTTTTAAGCATTATGTTATAATTTTGCTATTGAAAATTAGCATTTTTTTTATTTGTTTTATTTGGGGACCCCCCAAAATAATTTGGTGACCCCCTGAGGTGTCGCGACCCACGGGTTGAGAACCCCTGAAATAGACTAACACTAACACATTCCAGGTGACTAAAATGTGACTCAAACTAAAATAAAAATTTGCTCTGGTCAGGTACAGAAATAACGAAGACTAATGAAAAAAACCTCAACTAAAACTAATCGTCACAAACATAAAAACGAAATTAAAACTAGAAACCCCGCTCTAAAAACTAAACTGAATAAAAAAAATTAAAAAGGTAAAAATTAAAAGTAAACTAAAATGAAAAATGCCAAACTTTTATACCCTTGCTACTGGCCAATCACAGCGCGTCCTTTTCCGGGAGTCGCAGATGGTAATACCTTGTCCTTGCGGAGAGCAGCCATCTTGGAGCACAGCTGTTTCCTGTGCTGAGCCTCCTTGCTGTGAGTCACTTCCTGTTGGATCAGCTCCACGATGCGATTGGTCAGATCCACACACGCGCTGCTCTGCCGCTGCAGCTGATTGGTTAGGCCGCCAAGCTCCACCCCCTGCAACGCGCTTTCCTGCAGCAATGGACACGACAAACCAGGGTTCATTTAAATTCACAAAAATATAAACTATAAAAATAACTAAAACTATAACTAAAATATAAACTAAGCTACTATAACTAAAACTATGACTAAAACTATAACTAAAACTATAACTATAACTGAAACTATATCTAAAACTATAACTAAAATATAAACTAAGCTACTATAACTAAAACTATGACTAAAACTATGACTAAAACTATAACTAAAATATAAACTAAGCTACTATAACTAAAACTATGACTAAAACTATAACTAAAACTATAACTATAACTGCAACTATAACTAAAACTATAACTAAAATATAAACTAAGCTACTATAACAAACTATGACTAAAACTATGACTAAAACTATAACTAAAGCTACTATAACTAAAACTGTGACTAAAACTATAACTAAAACTTTAACTAAAACTATAACAAACTATAACTAAAATATAAACTAAGCTACTATAACAAACTATGACTAAAACTATAACTAAAATATAAACTAAGCTACTATGATTAAAACTATGACTAAAACTATAACTAAAATATAAACTAAGCTACTATAACTAAAACTATGACTAAAACTACAACTAAAACTATAACTAAAACTATGACTAAAACTATAACTAAAATATAAACTAAGCTACTATAACTAAAACTATGACTAAAACTATAACTAAAACTATAACTAAAATATAAACTAAGCTACTATAACTAAAACTATGACTAAAACTATGACTAAAACTATAACAAAAATAAACTAACCTACTATAACTAAAACTATGACTAAAACTATAAATAAAACTATAACTAAAACTATGACTAAAACTATAACTAAAATATAAACTAAGCTTCTATAACTAAAACTATGACTAAAACTATGACTAAAACTATAACTAAAACTATGACTAAAACTATAACTAAAATATAAACTAAGCTACTATAACTAAAACTATGACTAAAACTATGACTAAAACTATAACTAAAACTATGACGAAAACTATAACTAAAACTATGACGAAAAGAAAATATAAACTAAGCTACGATAATGCACAGAAACACATTTCCTCCCACAGTTTTACTCTTAAAACTGTGACGCGACGATGACTCTGATTCTGGATAAAGGTTGAAATTAACATGTTATCGGTCTGCAGTACCACGTTGAGCCTGCGGAGGTCGCCCTCGGTCTGGTGCAGGGTGCGGGTGTAGGTGCTGTAGCTGGCCTGCAGGGCCTCCTGTTGGCCCTGGCTGTGATCTATCTGCCGCCTGGCGGTGGCGCCGGCGAGCTGCGCTCTCCTCAGCTGCGCCGTGAGAAGCTCGTTCCCCTCCTGCTCTTTGATCACCGACCTGTTGACGCCTTCCACCTCCCGCTCCAACAGCACCACCTGCTGGTGGGCGGCGCTGGAGGAGAAAACGTTAGAAATATTACAATTTAATCTTTAAAAACACATTGTCTGCCGTTGACGTATATATACGTTTTATGTCGCTTTATATTGATCTGAAACGGCACCGTTAATAACTACTTTTAGCCCTGATACAGTGAGACCTGATAATATTGATATTGTTCCGATCACGTTTTTTTCCCCTTTCCGAAACTTTTGAAATTTTAAAAACATGACGTCATCGGCCCCGATTTCCGATCACGTGATCGGATATTGGGACAACCCTATACCTTAAACACAAGACCCACAGACACACCCATCCTTTCTGCTTCTCACCACAGTTAAGTATGGGTGGGGCTACTTCACAAACAATCTTTCCGGGGCCTCCTGTATGGAGGTTTCCTCACCGTAGGGCCTCCTGTTTGGAGGTTTCCTCACCTTAGAGCCTCCTGTGTGGAGGTTTTCCTCACCGAAGGGGCTCCTGACTGTAAGGTTTCCTCACCGTAGGGCCTCCTCTGTGGAGGTTTCCTCACCTTAGGGCCTCCTACATGGAGGTTTCCTCACCTTAGGGCCTCCTATGTGGAGGTTTTCCTCACCTTAGGGCCTCCTGTGTGAAGGTTTCCCTCACCTTAGAGCCTCCTGTGTGGAGGTTTCCTCACCTTAGGGCCTGCTGTGTGGAGGTTTTCCTCACCTTAGAGCCTCCTGTATGGAGGTTTCCTCACCTTAGGGCCTCCTGTGTGAAGGTTTTCCTCACCTTAGAGCCTCCTGTGTGGAGGTTTCCTCACCTTAGAGCCTCCTGTGTGGAGGTTTCCTCACTGTAGAGCCTCCTGTGTGGAGGTTTCCTCACCTTAGGGCCTCCTGTGTGGAGGTTTCCTCACCTTAGGGCCTCCTGTGTGGAGGTTTCCTCACCGTAGAGCCTCCTGTGTGGAGGTTTCCTCACCTTAGAGCCTCCTGTGTGGAGGTTTCCTCACCTTAGAGCCTCCTGTGTGGAGGTTTCCTCACCTTAGGGCCTCCTGTGTGGAGGTTTCCTCACCTTAGGGCCTCCTGTGTGGAGGTTTCCTCACCTTAGGGCCTCCTTGTGGAGGTTTCCTCACCTTAGGGCCTCCTGTGTGGAGGTTTCCTCACCGTAGGGCCTCCTGTGTGGAGGTTTCCTCACCGTAGAGCCTCCTGTGTGGAGGTTTCCTCACCATAGAGCCTCCTGTGTGGAGGTTTCCTCACCTTAGAGCCTCCTGTGTGGAGGTTTCCTCACCGTAGAGCCTCCTGTGTGGAGGTTTCCTCACCGTAGAGCCTCCTGTGTGGAGGTTTCCTCACCTTAGAGCCTCCTGTGTGGAGGTTTCCTCACCTTAGGGCCTCCTGTGTGGAGGTTTCCTCACCTTAGAGCCTCCTGTGTGGAGGTTTCCTCACCTTAGGGCCTCCTGTGTGGAGGTTTCCTCACCTTAGAGCCTCCTGTGTGGAGGTGAAGGTCCCGTCTTGCTGCTTCATGTCCATCAGGCTGCTGTTCCACTGCTGTAGCAGCTGCTTCTGTTCCATCTGGAGGGAGGCCATTTCCATCTGAGCCTGTTAACACACACACGCATGCACACACGCACACACACACACACACACACACACACACACACACGCGCACACGCACACGCACACACACACACACACACACACACACACACACACACACACACACACACACACATTTAGTTAGTATTATATTAGAGCTGAATGACTAGTACTAGAAATGTATTGTCTTTTTTAATGTCTGTAGCAGCGTGCATGATGTCATAGTGATGTCATAGTGATGTCATACCTCTGTCAGAGCCTCCGTAGTGTGGTGTGATGTCATAGTGATGTCATAGTGATGTCATACCTCTGTCAGAGCCTCCGTAGCGTGGTGTGTTTCTTCTTGTTGTGTTTTCAGCTGATCTTCATGAACATCAATCTGTTCCGTCAGTCTGTCCAGATCTCTGGTCAGTCTGTCCACATACACATCCTGTAGGAGAACATAGGAAATATGATGTCACATCCTGTAGGAGAACATAGGATAATAGGTTCATATATGTATGGATAATATAGGAAATATATAGGTTTATACATGTATGGAGAATGTAAGATAATATGTTTATATATTTATGGATAATATAGGATAATAGGTTTATATATTTATGGAGACTATAGGATAATAGGTTCATATATGTATGCATAATATAGGACTCATAGGAATAGACTATGTGACAACCAGGTATAGTCTGGTGACCACCAGAGAGACGGGTGACAGCCGGAATGTAGACGGCACCCGGGAGCAGTATGGGTTAGAGCCCCAGCCTGTGTCCTCCAGGGGGAGCAGTGTGGGTTAGCGCCCCAGCCTGTGTCCTCCAGGGGGAGCAGTATGGGTTAGCGCCCCAGCCTGTGTCCTCCAGGGGGAGCAGTATGGGTTAGCGCCCCAGCCTGTGTCCTCCAGGGGGAGCAGTGTGGGTTAGCGCCCCAGCCTGTGTCCTCCAGGGGGAGCAGTGTGGGTTAGCGCCCCAGCCTGTGTCCTCCAGGGGGAGCAGTATGGGTTAGCGCCCCAGCCTGTGTCCTCCAGGGGGAGCAGTATGGGTTAGCGCCCCAGCCTGTGTCCTCCAGGGGGAGCAGTGTGGGTTAGAGCCCCAGCCTGTGTCCTCCAGGGGGAGCAGTATGGGTTAGCGCCCCAGCCTGTGTCCTCCAGGGGGAGCAGTGTGGGTTAGCGCCCCAGGCTGTGTCCTCCAGGGGGAGCAGTATGGGTTAGGGCCCCAGCCTGTGTCCTCCGTGAGGAGGTGAGCAGTATGGGTTAGCACCCCAGCCTGTGTCCTCCAGGGGGAGCAGTATGGGTTAGGGCCCCAGCCTGTGTCCTCCGTGAGGAGGTGAGCAGTGTGGGTTAGCACCCCAGCCTGTGTCCTCCAGGGGGAGCAGTATGGGTTAGGGCCCCAGCCTGTGTCCTCCAGGGGGAGCAGTATGGGTTAGCGCCCCAGCCTGTGTCCTCCAGGGGGAGCAGTATGGGTTAGGGCCCCAGCCTGTGTCCTCCGTGAGGAGGAAGCCCAAAAAACCTTCAGTGAGGCCTTTAGGAGTAGCCTGGCTAATAAGCCAGACTAATATCACACAACACTGTCGCGGTATATTAGTCTGGGCTGGCTCCACTTGGATTTCATTTCCCGGGGGGCGGGTTCAAACATTTTCTCTTTGACGCAATTGGTCAGAGCTACTGTCAGTCAAAAGTCTCAAGCATTGAACGTCACTGTACCAAAGCCCGCCCATATTGCATACCGTGTCCCGATTGGTCCGACCTGTTCTCGGTTGTAAGGCGTGCTACTGAGCCTCGCCAGACCGTAATCCGCTGGTAGGCAATTTTGTTTTGCCAACGGCTGATTCGGTCTGGTTTATTAACCAGGCTATTTAGGAGGGCCATTCGAGCCGCAAGTGGAGTCTGCAGTACTACCGTTGCCCAGCGGTGGAGCCTGCAGAACCACTGTGGCTCAAGAATCCACCACTCCTGAATGAAGTGTCTGGTGCTGGGAGTCTGGTGCAACGCACAGCTCCTCGCTGTACTCCTGGTGAGAGCAGGAGTGGACCTGGTGAGACGTAGGAGGGGCCCTGACAGGAGGCAACCCACAGAGCTTAGTCCCTCCACATGCCAGAATTGTCCCTCTCAGTCCCGGCAGAGTAGTTCCGGAGTGGTTCCAACGGATTCTGTGGCCCTTGTCTTGCCCTAGTGGGTCTGATCGAGGGTAGCTACTGGGATGTAAGTCGGGACTGCGATGTATTTTCGGGAATATAGGAAATATAGGTTTATATAAGTATGTATCATATCATAGGATATATAGATCTGTCAGACCTCCTGGACATGAACAACATCAATACACTCTAAGAACTATAATGAATTATTTACAAAACATCAGAATACTGAAGTTCTTATAGTTACAAGAACCTTGATGTATACGATAGATATGTTTACCTGTCTGTGTTTACCTGTCTGTGTAGCCTATAGACCTACCTGTCTGTGTTTACCTGTCTGTGTAGCCTATAGACCTACCTGTCTGTGTTTACCTGTCTGTGTAGCCTATAGACCTACCTGTCTGTGTTTACCTGTCTGTCTGTGTTTACCTGTCTGTGTTTACCTGTCTGTCTGCGTTTACCTGTCTGTGTTTACCTGTCTGTGTGTGTTTACCTGTCTGTCTGCGTTTACCTGTCTGTGTGTGTTTACCTGTCTGTCTGTGTTTACCTGTCTGTGTAGCCTATAGACCTACCTGTCTGTGTTTACCTGTCTGTGTAGCCTATAGACCTACCTGTCTGTGTTTACCTGTCTGTGTAGCCTATAGACCTACCTGTCTGTGTTTACCTGTCTGTCTGTGTTTACCTGTCTGTGTGTGTTTACCTGTCTGTCTGCGTTTACCTGTCTGTGTTTCTGCGCGGCCGCCTGGCTCTTGTCCTGCTGGGCTTTCCGTGAGGCGTTCCGCATGGCGCTGACATCTGATTGGACGTCAGCGTTGACCTGCTGCATGTAGAGCAGCCGACCAATCAGGTTGTCCATCTCTGCCTGGAGCTGTGACACTGTGGAGAACGGACCAATCAGGGCTCTTCATTTAGAGAACGGACCAATCAGGGCTCTTCATATAGAGAACGGACCAATGTTCAATAATGTTCGTCGACTACCTTTTTTCACTGACGAAAACTAAATGGAAACTAAGCTACGATGACTGATGACAGCGCGACACGTTTTTGAGTTTGTAGATCTGCTATTTTCAGCAAGTGTAAAATCAGTCATTACGACGGAATCAAGGCCCGCCAAAAGACATTTTAGTCGACTAAATCAACTGTAGATTTAGTCGACTAAAATCACATGACATTTAGCCGACTAAAACTAGACTAACACTAAAACATGAATGAAATGTCAACGTATTAAAGGTTAAAGGTTGGTGGTGTTACCGTGGCTCCTCTCCTTGGCCGCCTGCCGTGCGGCGCTGTCGAAGGCCTTCTTGGCGTCGGGCAGCTGGTCCTGGGTCTGCCGGCGGTGGCGCGCGGCCAGCGCCGCCGCCTCCCGCTGCCGCTCCACGCTGACCTGGGATCTGCTGAGCTGCTCCTGGACGCCGTACAGACGCTCGCCCAGCTGCTGTCTGCGCAGAGCCTCCGCTCGGTCCATCGAGAGCTACGCGGGAGAGGAGGAGAGGAGGAGAGGAACGCAGACACCATTCAGGAGAGGAACGTGTCTGTGTCACCTTATTTATAGCTTTGAACCACTTTCTGTACCTGACGAACGTTTCTGTACGAACGGGCCACGTGCTGACGTTATATTAATGTTAAGATGTGAATTTCACTGGACTTGTCCGCTCCATAGTGACGTGACAAACCCATGACACATTATGAGGTAAGTTTTCCCTTCATTGTCAGTGCGTTTACAAAACAAACATTTGACTAAAAGACAAACATTAAACCTGTGTATGTTATGGTGCTACATGGTGGTCAAAAATGGTGATATTTTATCCTGATCATTAGTGTGGACCAATTATGTGAAGATAGTGGAAGAAAAGCGGTGAAGTGGTCCTTTAACGATGATATCTGCATTATCTGTATTCATGTGTGAATTCTCACCTTCTCCTTCAGCTCCACATCCAGACGGTCCAGCTGCTGGAGGAGATGTTTCTGCAAGGCCTCCTGGTACCTTCTGACCAGAGGCTGGGAGAGAGACACACACACTGTTACTGCAGCCTCCTGGTACCTTCTGACCAGAGGCTGGGAGAGAGACACACACACTGTTACCTCCTGGTACCTTCTGACCAGAGGCTGGGAGAGAGACACACACACTGTTACCTCCTGGTACCTTCTGACCAGAGGCTGGGAGAGAGACACACACACTGTTACTGTTACCTCCTGGTACCTTCTGACCAGAGGCTGGGAGAGAGACACACACTGTTACTGCAGCCTCCTGGTACCTTCTGACCAGAGGCTGGGAGAGAGACACACACACTGTTACCTCCTGGTACCTTCTGACCAGAGGCTGGGAGAGAGACACACACACTGTTACCTCCTGGTACCTTCTGACCAGAGGCTGGGAGAGAGACACACACACTGTTACTGCAGCCTCCTGGTACCTTCTGACCAGAGGCTGGGAGAGAGACACACACACTGTTACCTCCTGGTACCTTCTGACCAGAGGCTGGGAGAGAGACACACACACTGTTACTGTTACCTCCTGGTACCTTCTGACCAGAGGCTGGGAGAGAGACACACACTGTTACTGCAGCCTCCTGGTACCTTCTGACCAGAGGCTGGGAGAGAGACACACACACTGTTACCTCCTGGTACCTTCTGACCAGAGGCTGGGAGAGAGACACACACACTGTTACCTCCTGGTACCTTCTGACCAGAGGCTGGGAGAGAGACACACACACTGTTACTGCAGCCTCCTGGTACCTTCTGACCAGAGGCTGGGAGAGAGACACACACACTGTTACTGCAGCCTCCTGGTACCTTCTGACCAGAGGCTGGGAGAGAGACACACACACTGTTACTGCAGCCTCCTGGTACCTTCTGACCAGAGGCTGGGAGAGAGACACACACACTGTTACTGCAGCCTCCTGGTACCTTCTGACCAGAGGCTGGGAGAGAGACACACACACTGTTACTGCAGCCTCCTGGTACCTTCTGACCAGAGGCTGGGAGAGAGACACACACTGTTACTGTTACCTCCTGGTACCTTCTGACCAGAGGCTGGGAGAGAGACACACACACACACTGTTACTGTTACCTCCTGGTACCTTCTGACCAGAGGCTGGGAGAGAGACACACACACTGTTACTGCAGCCTCCTGGTACCTTCTGACCAGAGGCTGGGAGAGAGACACACACACTGTTACTGCAGCCTCCTGGTACCTTCTGACCAGAGGCTGGGAGAGAGACACACACACTGTTACTGCAGCCTCCTGGTACCTTCTGACCAGAGGCTGGGAGAGAGACACACACACTGTTACTGCAGCCTCCTGGTACCTTCTGACCAGAGGCTGGGAGAGAGACACACACACTGTTACTGCAGCCTCCTGGTACCTTCTGACCAGAGGCTGGGAGAGAGACACACACACTGTTACTGCTGCCTCCTGGTACCTTCTGACCAGAGGCTGGGAGAGAGACACACACACTGTTACTGCTGCCATGTCAAGGTTTACATTTTCCTGTATTTGTCCTCTTGGGGGCGCTCTAAGTGTGTTCTATGTGTTGTTGAGGGTTCTCAATTATGTGTCTTTGTTGCATCTGTGTTCTGCTAATTAAAGGAGCATTCAGTGATTTGGGTGATTTGGAAAACCACCCAGTCCGCCCCAGTAACAAAATGTGCACATGCACGCTCTACAGTGGGGGGAAGTGCAACAGGCCAACAGCATGTGCACCAAGGCCCGCCCCCTCTCATCCTGATTGGATGACGGTTTTGCCACCCGCCAGGGGCTCATTGGGGACAGGGAGGAACTCCTTATATGGTCAGCACACTCTATAGTAGGGAGGATTATCCAGAAAAAAAGAAAAAATAAGTGATATTTGAATTAAGTCAAATCACTGAATATACCTTTAAGCTTGTTGGTTACACCTGAGTGAGAGAGAGGGGGCAGAAGTCTCATTACATTGAAGGTCCTCGCCCACCAGGCTTTCCACCACCTCGGAGGAAAGCCTGGTCTCTGTTTAATTTGGGTATATGATCCGCTCGGGAGCGGATCATATCGTTACGTCATGTTGTAGTATTGTTTTGTAGTCATCAGGATCATATCGTTACGTCATGTTGTAGTCATTGTTTTGTAGTCGACAGGATGATATCGTTACGTCATGTTGTAGTATTGTTTTGTAGTCGACAGGATGATATCGTTACGTCATGTTGTAGTATTGTTTTGTAGTCATCAGGATGATATCGTTACGTCATGTTGTAGTATTGTTTTGTAGTCGACAGGATCATATCGTTACGTCATGTTGTAGTATTGTTTTGTAGTTCAGGATCATATCGTTACGTCATGTTGTAGTATTGTTTTGTAGTCATCAGGATCATATCGTTACGTCATGTTGTAGTCATTGTTTTGTAGTCGACAGGATGATATCGTTACGTCATGTTGTAGTATTGTTTTGTAGTCATCAGGATCATATCGTTACGTCATGTTGTAGTATTGTTTTGTAGTCATCAGGATGATATCGTTACGTCATGTTGTAGTATTGTTTTGTAGTTCAGGATCATATCGTTACGTCATGTTGTAGTATTGTTTTGTAGTCATCAGGATGATATCATTACGTCATGTTGTAGTCATTGTTTTGTAGTATTGTTTTGTAGTCATCAGGATGATATCATTACGTCATGTTGTAGTCATTGTTTTGTAGTATTGTTTTGTAGTCATCAGGATCATATCGTTACGTCATGTTGTAGTATTGTTTTGTAGTCATCAGGAGGATATCGTTACGTCATGTTGTAGTATTGTTTTGTAGTCATCAGGATGATATCGTTACGTCATGTTGTAGTATTGTTTTGTAGTCGACAGGCAGGAACAACAAACTTCCTTTTCCCTCAAACCGGAAGAATAACAATAAAAGCTCTCGTAGCCTGCAGCTTTTATTGAGAAAAATCAGTTTGATGGGAAAAGGAAGTTCGTATCTGTCGACTACAATGTGCAAGCAGGCAAAGTGGTCAGTATTGTATTTGTTTTTGAATCTTATTGTGAAGGTTTATGTATTATTGTGGATGTAACTGTATGAACGTCCAAGTTAATGTTTTGTTTGTTGTCTTGTTTTGTACCGGTATGTCAGTTCTACGGTGTTTACAGCCCAGACACACACACACACACACACACGCACGCACGCACGCACGCACGCACGCACGCACGCACGCACACACACACACACACACACACACACACACACACACACACGCACACGCACACAAACACACACATTAGTAGTGTATATTCGCAAAAAATGGGCCTCATGCAGTCCTAACTGGGTCACCATTTAGACCTGAGGACGCACGCATCTTTGTCACCTTACAGCTTTTAACCATTATTTTAAACTTATCTTTAGCTGCTGGAAAAATAGCTGATCTACAAGCTCGTAGGTGCAGCGCTATGAGCTTGTAGATCTGCTATTTTTGAGAAATCGTGAAAACGTGGTGCAATCTGCAAAAAAAGAAAGAAAGAAAGAAAGAAAGAAAGAAAGAAAGAATGAAAGAAAGAAAGAAAGAAAGAAAGAAAGAGAAGATTGATCTACTAACATGTTCAGGGTCCAGAATTATGAGGTCCTCCTGATCTTCTGTCAACTCTGGATGGACCAATGACTGATCCTCTGTCATCTGTGGATCGTCCAATGCCTGATCTGCTTAGATGAGATGAGATTAGATTATTACATTAGATTACATAAAATAAGGGCATATTTTCTTTCTTTTTACCCCCCCAAATGTTGTTGCCAATTAACACAATGTCTGTGGCTTACGTATAGTGAGGATCCCCCACCGGGAGGATGTAGGCTACTGTTGTATCCTGTACTGACTCACCTGCAGTGAGGAGCCCCCACCGAGAGGATGTAGGCTACTGTTGTATCCTGTACTGACTCACCTGCAGTGAGGAGCCCCCACCGAGAGGATGTAGGCTACTGTTGTATCCTGTACTGACTCACCTGCAGTGAGGAGCCCCCACCGGGAGGTCTGTGCAGGATTACTTTTCTTTTGGCTCCCTTTTTTTCTAGGAGCGCTAGCCCCTCCGACGTCTGGCTTATGGCATATGGCAGCCAAGTCTAGGGACTTTTAATGTTTGTTTAGAGACCTAAACATAACGTCATATGGCTAACCAAATATGGACTTTTAATGTTTGTTTAGAGACCTAAACATAACGTCATATGGCTAACCAAATATGGACTTTTAATGTTTGTTTAGAGACCTAAACATAACGTCATATGGCTAACCAAATATGGACTTTTAATGTTTGTTTCTAAACCTAATGGCAGCCAAGTCTATGGACTTGTTTAGAGTACAATGTTTGTTATTATCAACCAGTGGTCCTTGAGGGGGTTCCAGGCGGTCCCTGAGGGGGTCCCTGAGGGGGTTCCAGGCGGTCCCTGAGGGGGTCCTTGAGGGGGTTCCAGGCGGTCCCTGAGGGGGTCCTTGAGGGGGTTCCAGGCGGTCCCCATATGCAGCTAAATGATGGAGAGTTGGTAACCAAATGGACCCTTATAAGATCTTTAAGTCTTGAGAGCGTAAAATGAAACCAAATGGACCTGCACGGGTCCCTGAGACCCAGGGACCCCCCTTTTGACCTCTATGATGAATTCCTGTTCTGTTCTTTGACTATAGAAGTGTCTATTTGTACGTCTCTAAATGTTTTGATGAATTGAACAAGGTGGATCCTCTTGTAAACAAGTGTAATGCTTAATTGGGTCGTCCACTCACAGTTAACAGCCTTTGTATTGAGTTTGTGCTTGAAATGTACTGTAATTCTGCAAACTGTTAATACATATTTCAATCAATCAATCAATCAATCAATCAATCAGACCACTGTATACAGGTGGTCCATAACGACTGACCACAGCTGATTGGTGTAGGGAGGACGCCATCGGTGATGTCATCAGTACCGTTGTTGTTAGACACATCCATGGTTCTGTCACTGTGCTCCATGGCGCCGTCCTGGTGGAAACCCGCACGCACGCACGCACGCACGCACGCACGCACGCACGCACGCACGCACGCACGCACGCACACACACACACACACACACACACACACACACACACACACACACACACACACACACACACTACTTTAAGTACATTTACTATGATATATATACTATTTACAGATACGAGTCTAGTAGGCCTACTTTAAGTACATTTGGATGACAATACTTTTGTAGGCTACTTGCACTTTTTCCTCATAAGTAAATTGTAAATACCAAACTTTTACTTAAACAGAGTATTTTCTACATCATTGCAATATTGAGTAAAAATACGAGTACTTCTTCCAAACATCCTAATCCAATATGCTGATGTAGGGCCTAACACAAAACCAGGTCTCTCCAACTCTCTCATTGCATGTAGCTTTTATCGGCTGGATGCTATAAATTCATTGTAATAAGTTATAAATTATATTGGAATCGTCTAAATCATCGATTTCGAACACAAAACTCACCTCTCTCTCTCTCTCTCTCTCTCTCTCTCCGACGGCCTCGGCGTTTGTGTCTCGTGTTGCTATGGGAACCAACCTTAGAAACCGCTGTTACACTGGACTTGGTGACCCGTCCAAAGATGTGACCGCGCGAGGGCGCTGTTCCCCGTTCCGTTCCTTCACGGACCCGTTCGTGTTCGTTCGTTCATTAAAAAGTGTGAAAAATAATTGTTATGGAATAAACTGAGTGTTTTTTTTAATGACGCACGCACACACACACACACACACACACACACACACACACACACACACACACACACACACACACACACACACACACACACACACACACACACACACACGCACACACGCACACACGCACACACACACGTGACGTGACGTGAGCTGGGGGGGAGGAGGTCTTCTCCTGTCTGGACCAATGGGCGTGGATTGGAACAGGAAGTATTGTGTGTGTGTGTGTGTGTGTGTGTGTGTGTGTGTGTGTGTGTGTGTGTGTGTGTGTGTGTGTGTAGAGCAGAAAGTGGCTGTGCATCTCATGTTGACATCATCATCATCATCATCCTCAACATCATCATCATCCTCAACACGGCTGTAATAAATACATAAATTCGTTACAACGAAAATGGTCACCAATAACGTGACGATGATGAAGCAGCAGAATTCTTCCTCCGCCGTCCCAGCCTTCCTGAGCAAGCTGTGGACCCTAGTGGAGGACGAGGACACCAACGGGTTAATCTGCTGGAGTCAGGTCTGTTTATTAACTATAATATAACATATTATCTATCATTATAACATCATTAATGATCTGTGGACCCTAGTGGAGGACGAGGACACCAACGGGTTAATCTGCTGGAGCCAGGTCTGTTTATTAACTATAATACAACATATTATCTATCATTATAACATCATTAATGATCTGTGGACCCTAGTGGAGGACGAGGAGACCAACGGACTGGTCTGCATGGAGTCAGGTCTGTTTAGACAACAATAACATCATTTATATATCATTAAACTAATGCTCTGGTCTGCATGGAGTCATTTATATATCATTATACTAATGCTCTGGTCTGCTGGAGTCAGGTCTGTTTAGACAACAATAACATCATTTATATATCATTATACTAATGCTCTGGTATCTGCTGGAGTCAGGTCTGTTTAGACAACAACAATAACATTTATATATCATTATACTAATGCTCTGGTCTGCTGGAGTCAGGTCTGTTTAGACAACAACAATAACATTTATATATCATTATACTAATGCTCTGGTCTGCATGGAGTCAGGTCTGTTTAGACAACAATAACATCATTTATATATCATTATACTAATGCTCTGGTCTGCATGGAGTCAGGTCTGTTTAGACAACAATAACATCATTTATATATCATTATACTAATGCTCTGGTCTGCTGGAGTCAGGTCTGTTTAGACAACAACAATAACATAATTTATATATCATTATACTAATGCTCTGGTCTGCATGGAGTCAGGTCTGTTTAGACAACAATAACATCATTTATATATCATTATACTAATGCTCTGATCTGCATGGAGTCAGGTCTGTTTAGACAACAATAACATCATTTATATATCATTATACTAATGCTCTGGTCTGCATGGAGTCAGGTCTGTTTAGACAACAATAACATCATTTATATATCATTATACTAATGCTCTGGTCTGCTGGAGTCAGGTCTGTTTAGACAACAATATTACAATAATATTGTAACATTTATAGCACCCTGAGCTGGAGTACATATTCATCAATACATCATATATCATAATCATATCAATATATCATATACATCATATCATATCGAATAGATCATACATTATAACTAGCTCTGGTCCATAGCCTTAGTGCTGCTGCTGCCTAAGGCTATGGACCAGAGCTAGTTATAACATCATTTAGCTCTGGTCCATAGCCTTAGTGCTCCTGCTGCCTAAGGCTATGGACCAGAACTAGTTATAACATCATTTAGCTCTGGTCCATAGCCTTAGTGCTCCTGCTGCCTAAGGCTATGGACCAGAGCTAGTTATAACATCATTTAAATAGAATCATGATCTGTGTTATACTAATGCTTTGATCTGATGGTGTCAGGTTAGCATTGATCTGTCTGTCTGTCTGTCTGTCTGTCTGTCTGTCTGTCTGTCTGTCTGTCTGTCAGGTCTGTTTCTATAACAACAACAATGATAATAATAATAATAAACACATCGTTAGCATTAGCAACACGCAGCTAACGGTCGCTGCAGTGTGAGCTTGTAGATCAGATATAGATATCCGATATAATGAATTGCTGTTATGGCCGATAACAGATATTAACAATGTCGATATGATGTCGATATGATCTCATTCTGATTAATTAATCAGATGCAGATTAATAAAATCAAAACAACTAGAATCTTTGTAAAGTTAGTGTTAGTAAAAAGCAGATAAAAGAGTAACGTTTGAGGCAGACTAACATCAGTCACTCTACTGTTCACTGTAGTAGAAGAGGTGCGCCTGGTGAGGGTTTAAACCCTGCAGCTACGTCCAGTCTGCCTACAGGAAATACATAAGCTGTCCCGTTTCTGAATTCGTCTATAGGCCTACACCTAGTACACAGATACAGAGATCTCCATATATGGCAGAAAAGGGACACAGAGACAGACTGTTAAAACGGGTGCTATGGCAACGGGTATTGCATACTACTGGGTTCCCAACTTGCATCGTTCCCAAGACGGGCACAGGTCTAATGTTATTAATGCTGTTAACCCTTTGTGTCACCAGGTCTAATGTTATTAATGCTGTTAACCCTTTGTGTCACCAGGAGGGGAACAGCTTCCTGGTTCTGGACGAGCAACGCTTTGCCAAAGACATCCTGCCCAAGTTCTTCAAACACAGCAATATGGCCTCCTTCATAAGACAGCTGAACATGTGTAATTATTATTATTATTATTATTATTATTATTATTATTATTATTATTATTATTATTATTACCCTTATTATTATTATTATAATTCCAGATGGCTTCCGTAAGGTGATGTCATGTGACTCGGGTCACATGGTGAAGCAGGAGAGAGACGGACCGGTGGAGTTTCAACACCCGTTCTTTAAACACGGACAGGATGACCTGCTGGAGCACATCAAGAGGAAGGTACTGTGACCTCTGACCCCTAACCCCTAAACCTCTAACCTCTAACACGGACAGGATGACCTGCTGGAGCACATCAAGAGGAAGGTACTGTGACCTCTGACCCCTAACCCCTAAACCCCTAACCTCTAACACGGACAGGATGACCTGCTGGAGCACATCAAGAGGAAGGTAACCTCTGACCTCTAACCCCTAAACCCCTAACCTCTAACACGGACAGGATGCCCTGCTGGAGCACATCAAGAGGAAGGTAACCTCTGACCTCTGACCCCTACTTTAACTCATCTATTGCGGCTAACTGTTAAACCCCAGTTCCAGGCAGGCCCGGACTGGGCGGTCTGGCAAGGTGGGGCCGGCCCAAGCGCAGAAAAAAATAAACAAGCAAACAAACAAAAAAAAAAAAACGGCCCAGTCCACTCTGTCCATAATCTGATAGGGGGGTTGAAGTGAATGTGACATTGGTGGAGGGGTGGTGGAGCCTCTGTTCCCCCTCGGCCGCTGAAGTGGTTTGCTCCGTTTTACTCTGTCGTATGCTAATTAAAAAAAGGCTGGCGCGGTGAAGGACATTAACAGGTAACACAGCGGAAGAAAATGTGAATGAAAAAGCCGGTAGAAAATAAGTGTTGTTGTCGGCGACGCAACTGCAGAGGAGCCGACTAGCACTAGCAGCACCGCTGCAGATGGTGGCGCTGCTGCTCCGGTTCCACCACCACAGTGTGCATTGTTACCCCCGAGGACCCCGAGGCCGAGGACCCGGACCGGGGGAGGAGAGTCTGAGTCAGGACGAGAATAATAATGTTACGGCTGAGGCTGAAGTGATTGAAAAAGAAGCAGGCCTAATGTTAGTGGAGTTGTCGCTGATCATAATTATGTAGAAGCTGTGCAATGTTGGTGTGTGTGTTACAGTGTTTGTTTTTGGCTGCTGCTGTGCCATGCTCATGATGCTCTTGCCTCTTTGTCTGCGTGCGAAAGAGTAACTATTCCGTTTGCATTATTTATAGGCTATTTGATGATTATGCGTAAAGCCATGCTCAGTGTGAGTATGGTGCTCCAGTGGCTGACTGGATGAAGTCAGTGTTGTTGACCGTTGTTTTTTTTTCTCTGTGGAGTTATGAAGCTGTAGTATTAATGAGTACAAGTAGATGATTTGATTATAGATAACTTAGATAAGTGAGCGCTATGATATTAAAATGGACTGAGCTGTGATTGTGCCGTACTGCGCAAAATGGAGTCGGCCGGTGGCCACGGGCCTATTATGCCTCTAAATTCATATCATGCCTGTTGGTGAAATATAAACATCTAAAAAGGTTCAGTAATAATTAGCATAGGTTATTATTAACGAAAAACATCTAATACTATTTTAAATTGGTAACTAATCAGAAGCAGCAACCATGCAGATCTAATCAGATTGAATAGGCTAACTAAGCCTGAAACGTTTGACAAGCAATACTCAAAATACAACTAACTAACACAATGATATGTTTAAATACAACTAACTAACACAATGATATGTTTAAATACAACTAACTAACACAATGATATGTTTCATTACATAATACAACTAACTAACACAATATGTTTCATTTTATATACATTTAGAACACTATTTGCACTGTTATTTAAACCGTAAAACTATATGTCCAAAAGTAATGGGAAAACATGTTTGTGCGTGGTTTTGACATAATGACGTCACAGGGCCGATTTCCATAGCCAGTCCGTAAAGTGTTCACTTTAAAAAGACACACTCACTACATACACTCTACTATCATTGGAACACGCACACACTGTTTACCTCTCGTCAAAAGCTTGTACATGGCGGCAGCGTCGCGGTACAGAAGCTTGTACATGGCGGCAGCGTCGCGGTACAGAAGCTTGTACATGGCGGCAGCGTCGCGGTACAGAAGCTTGTACATGGCGGCAGCGTCGCGGTACAGAAGCTTGTACATGGCGGCAGCGTCGCGGTACAGAAGCTTGTACATGGCGGCAGCGTCGCGGTACAGAAGCTTGTACATGGCGGCAGCGTCGCGGTACAGAAGCTTGTACATGGCGGCAGCGTCGCGGTACAGAAGCTTGTACATGGCGGCAGCGTCGCGGTACAGAAGCTTGTACATGGCGGCAGCGTCGCGGTACAGAAGCTTGTACATGGCGGCAGCGTCGCGGTACAGAAGCTTGTACATGGCGGCAGCGTCGCGGTACAGAAGCTTGTACATGGCGGCAGCGTCGCGGTACAGAAGCTTGTACATGGCGGCAGCGTCGCGGTACAGAAGCTTGTACATGGCGGCAGCGTCGCGGTACAGAAGCTTGTACATGGCGGCAGCGTCGCGGTACAGAAGCTTGTACATGGCGGCAGCGTCGCGGTACAGAAGCTTGTACATGGCGGCAGCGTCGCGGTACAGAAGCTTGTACATGGCGGCAGCGTCGCGGTACAGAAGCTTGTACATGGCGGCAGCGTCGCGGTACAGAAGCTTGTACATGGCGGCAGCGTCGCGGTACAGAAGCTTGTACATGGCGGCAGCGTCGCGGTACAGAAGCTTGTACATGGCGGCAGCGTCGCGGTACAGAAGCTTGTACATGGCGGCAGCGTCGCGGTACAGAAGCTTGTACATGGCGGCAGCGTCGCGGTACAGAAGCTTGTACATGGCGGCAGCGTCGCGGTACAGAAGCTTGTACATGGCGGCAGCGTCGCGGTACAGAAGCTTGTACATGGCGGCAGCGTCGCGGTACAGAAGCTTGTACATGGCGGCAGCGTCGCGGTACAGAAGCTTGTACATGGCGGCAGCGTCGCGGTACAGAAGCTTGTACATGGCGGCAGCGTCGCGGTACAGAAGCTTGTACATGGCGGCAGCGTCGCGGTACAGAAGCTTGTACATGGCGGCAGCGTCGCGGTACAGAAGCTTGTACATGGCGGCAGCGTCGCGGTACAAAGGCACAAATTAAATCCGAAATTTAGATGGAAGAAAATCCACCAACAATTTAGGCATTTATCAGACGCTCTTAATCCAGAGCGACTTAAATTAAGCAAGAACAAAAAAAACATGGGAATACATCACATGTATAAAAAGCATGTATCATGAAACATGCGTAAGCTAAGAATTGCTTAACAGTGGAATATCTATATAATGAAACTATACATATAAACTATACATATATACTATACATTATGTACTATGACGTGCTATGACTGCATACACTGCAATTATAGTGCTGTCTACACGTACTGACGTGTGTGTGTGTGTGTGTGTGTGTGTGTGTGTGTGTGTGTGTGTGTGTGTGTGTGTGTGTGTGTGTGTGTGTGTGTGTGTGTGTGTGTGTGTGTGTGTGTGTGTTTGTGTTTGTGTTTGTGTCTGTGTGTCTGTCTGTGTGCCAGGTTTCGTCCACCCGTCCAGGCGAGGATAGGAGACAGGAGGATCTGACCAGACTGTTGACCAGTGTCCAGAACGTCCACGGGAGACAGGAAGCAGTGGACACCAGACTGACTGCCATGAAACGGTTAAAACACACGCACGCACACACGCACACGCACATGCACATGCACATGCACACACAGGGGGTTTGCGGACGTTTTTCTCTATAGAATCTTAAAATCGTCTCATATAAGCATTGTGGTCCAAAAATGTCTTGGACATGTATTCAATTCATCACCGCTGTCCACCAGCCAGGAGAATGTAGTTTATAAATGGAGTTTTGTAGTTTGGTATGATGCTGTTCTGTAGTTTATAAATAAAGTTTGTAATTTCATATGATGCTGTTCTGTAGTTTATAAATAAAGCTTGAAGTTTCATATGATGCCGTTCTGTAGTTTATAAATAGAGTTTGTAGTTTCATATGATGCCGTTCTGTAGTTTATAAATAGAGTTTGTAGTTTCATATGATGCTGTTCTGTAGTTTATAAATAGAGTTTGTAGTTTCATATGATGCCGTTCTGTAGTTTATAAATAGAGTTTGTAGTTTCATATGATGCCGTTCTGTAGTTTATAAATAGAGTTTGTAGTTTGATATGATGATGTTCTGTAGTTTATAAATAGAGTTTGTAGTTTCATATGATGCTGTTCTGTAGTTTATAAATAGTTTGTAGTTTCATATGATGCTGTTCTGTAGTTTATAAATAGTTTGTAGTTTCATATGATGCTGTTCTGTAGTTTATAAATAGTTTGTAGTTTCATATGATGCTGTTCTGTAGTTTATAAATAGTTTGTAGTTTCATATGATGCTGTTCTGTAGTTTATAAATAGTTTGTAGTTTCATATGATGCTGTTCTGTAGTTTATAAATAGTTTGTAGTTTCATATGATGCCGTTCTGTAGTTTATAAATAGAGTTTGTAGTTTGATATGATGCTGTTCTGTAGTTTATAAATAGAGTTTGTAGTTTCATATGATGCCGTTCTGTAGTTTATAAATAGAGTTTGTAGTTTCATATGATGCCGTTCTGTAGTTTATAAATAGAGTTTGTAGTTTGATATGATGATGTTCTGTAGTTTATAAATAGAGTTTGTAGTTTCATATGATGCTGTTCTGTAGTTTATAAATAGTTTGTAGTTTCATATGATGCTGTTCTGTAGTTTATAAATAGTTTGTAGTTTCATATGATGCTGTTCTGTAGTTTATAAATAGTTTGTAGTTTCATATGATGCTGTTCTGTAGTTTATAAATAGTTTGTAGTTTCATATGATGCTGTTCTGTAGTTTATAAATAGTTTGTAGTTTCGTATGATGCCGTTCTGTAGTTTATAAATAGAGTTTGTAGTTTCATATGATGCTGTTCTGTAGTTTATAAATAGTTTGTAGTTTCATATGATGCTGTTCTGTGTTCGTCCACTAGGGAGAATGAAGCGCTGTGGAGAGAGATTTCCGACCTGCGGCAGAAACATGCTCACCAACAACAACTTATTAAGAAGGTATTTATTATTACAATAATAATAATGATAATAATATAATGAATTCTTCAAAATAAAGGCGCTAGAGTGCCAGCAGATGAGGCAGATTTTACTCTGAAAAGCCCCGCCTTCCGTTTCCCCCCAAAACTGGGAGGCATTCTTCCGACTTCAGATGTTCCACTGTCACAACAAAATGTCACAACAAACCATGTGCAACCCAGATTCGGCACAAACAAGGGACTAAATTATTTTCGACCTACCAACAGTCATTAAGACATGCGAATCCCTTGACTCCTTCAAAACCGCTCTCAAAGGGCACCTACCTACGGCTGCGATTCAAAACTGGCCCCCGTAAAATCTGAAGGAAAGGCCAAAAATAGAATAAAATCAGACCTCGTCTGAAGTGAGTGGTGCAACAGCGCCCCCTGTTGGTACCCTAAACATACAAAGGGCCGGACGGACATTGCTGGTTCTAGGAGTGGATGCACCACTCAGAACAATAACAAATCTACCAAAATAAAAGAGTAGGCTAAAGACGTCTACACACACGTCCAAGGCTCCCGTGGTTTTGTAATGACGTGTATACACGTCCTCAGCACAATTAGTGTTAATAATGTAAACATGTATATTTCAATGATATGTAAACATATATTATATTTTTAATGATGTAAACATGGATTAATTTCCAGCTGATTCACTTCATCGTGACGCTGGTGCAGAACAACCACATCGTCAACCTGAAGCGCAAAAGGTAATATCTCTGGTGGGACAACATTATTGCGAACGCAGTGAGCACTAACTATAGAAGCTGGCCTTGTCTGTCTGTCTGTCTGTCTGTCTGTCTGTCTGTCTGTCTGTCTGTCTGTCATGCTGTAACACCACCGGCCCGCCACCAGAGGGCGCAGCTGTATCACACACAACACACACACACACACACAAAAAACCTTAACTGGTTTATGGCCAATGACGTAATGGACGTAATGAAATCAATAAATCCCTTGTGGCCAATGACGTAATGGACGTAATCGATTGATTCCCAATAATCGGGAGCTTATTGTCGCAAAATTTAGCATTTCTTTGCTAATTTGGCTAACGGCCGATGTAATCTTCCTAAAACCGGCCGAAAATCCGCACGTGCACGGTCGATCACACACGCGCGTGATCGCGCATGCATCGCTGCGTAAAATGTGATGTTTTGGGCTTGATTAGAGCTTAATTTGACTTAGTTATGAAAAATACGATGATAGCTTAGCATTCCGGACATCTTTCATTGTGGCACACTAGCAAAGCTACTGCCGGATATTTTGATCCTAACCGGATGTGCTCCTTTTGGTCAGAATCGGCACAATGGTGACGTTACCGCCACCATCAGGACTGATTGTCCCAATACTATAGTCTTGCCCCGTCAGAATGAGATATAGTGTGTATATCGCGGATTTTTCTATTGGCATTAAAATGACAAATTAAACATTTGAAAAATGCTGGCTGAAGGCACAATCCACTGTTAATTAGGCTTGGCCACAAGAGGGTTTTAACTTAAAAAAAAGTTAAAAAGAAAAAACTTAAAAAAAAAAAACATAACTTAAAAAAAAGAAAAGATTAACAAAAAAGAGGGGAAAAATGCTCTGTGTGTATGTATGTGTGTATATGTCAGACTGCCACAACAGCTGTGTTCGCTTCCCGCGTTCACGCGTCTTACTTGTTCTCTGGTGTGACAACATTATAATAGTGTCTCTGGTGTGACAACATTATAATAGTGTCTCTGGTGTGACAACATTATAATAGTGTCTCTGGTGTGACCAGCATGCCAACACTATTCCATGTGACAACATTATAATAGTGTCTCTGGTGGGACCAGCATGCCAACACTATTCCATGTGACAACATTATAATAGTGTCTCTGGTGTGACCAGCATGCCAACACTATTCCATGTGACAACATTATAATAGTGTCTCTGGTGTGACCAGCATGCCAACACTATTCCATATGACAACATTATAATAGTGTCTCTGGTGTGACCAGCATGCCAACACTATTCCATATGACAACATTATAATAGTGTCTCTGGTGGGACCAGCATGTCAACACTATTCCATGTGACAACATTATAATAGTGTCTCTGGTGGGACCAGCATGCCAACACTATTCCATGTGACAACATTATAATAGTGTCTCTGGTGTGACCAGCATGCCAACACTATTCCATGTGACAACATTATAATAGTGTCTCTGGTGTGACCAGCATGCCAACACTATTCCATGTGACAACATTATAATAGTGTCTCTGGTGTGACCAGCATGCCAACACTATTCCATGTGACAACATTATAATAGTGTCTCTGGTGGGACCAGCATGCCAACACTATTCCATGTGACAACATTATAATAGTGTCTCTGGTGGGACCAGCATGCCAACACTATTCCATGTGACAACATTATAATAGTGTCTCTGGTGGGACAACATTATAATAGTGTCTCTGGTGGGACAACATTATAATAGTGTCTCTGGTGTGACCAGCATGCCAACACTATTCCATGTGACAACATTATAATAGTGTCTCTGGTGTGATCAGCATGCCAACACTATTCCATGTGACAATGTTCTGCCTTATAGACACTTAGTAAACTGTCTGTTCTCCTATTGACTGACTGCTCTGGCAGTGTTTATGTCCTTTATACAATCATTTTACTGTTCATGTGGACATGTGTGTGTGTGTGTGTGTGTGTGTGCGTGCGTGCTTCCAGACCCATCCTGATGAACAGCAATGGAAAGAAACCTAAATACATCCATCAGATCTATGAGGACCAGGTGTGTTCACACATTAACCCATTTTGGGCGGGAACCCCTTTTGGTGTTTTAAGCGTTACCTTATACTTTAGCTTTCGAAAAATAGCAGATCTACAAGCTCGCAGTTGAGACCAAGGAAGCTGAACGCGGAAGTGTTGGCTGCATATAGCCCATTGCGCATGTTTATTTCCTTCCATGGAGCACCATAAGCAACATGGCGTCGCCCGTACGGTCTTCGCGTCTCGTCCTCTTTAGACAGTCCTTGGACAACATGCGCCAAACAGAAAATGTATTATTATATTAATTGTAAATTGGACAACCAAGACATGGAGGTGTTAGTCATTAGTGTAATAACTAATTATACATTCATAAAAAATTTAAAAGAAATACCTTCCTGGTCTAGTGTTAACATGACATATATATATATATATTTTTTTGTTATCGTATCCTAAGATAACCGATGATGTCATCATCTGTGACGTGACGCAGGGGGAGGAGCCGGGAGGCGTGACGGATGACATCACAGAGAGCACCTTGAGGGTCCTTGAGGAAGGGTGAGACAGTTTACTGTCTGTCTGTCTGTCTGTCTGTCTGTCTGTCTGGATGAGCAAGCTAACTGTAGTATGCGCATGACATCATCATCAAACCCGGAAGTTATGCAGGAACACCTACTGAGTGGCTCAAAACGACTTTCTGGCCTTGACAGCCCATACATCCACACAGAAAACTACTTTCTGGCCTTGACAGCCCATACATCCACACAGAAAACTACTTTCTGGCCTTGACAGCCCATACATCCACACAGAAAACTACTTTCTGGCCTTGACAGCCCATACATCCACACAGAAAACTACTTTCTGGCCTTGACAGCCCATACATCCACACAGAAAACTACTTTCTGGTCTTGACAGCCCCTACATCCACACAGAAAACTACTTTCTGGCCTTGACAGCCCATACATCCACACAGAAAACTACTTTCTGGCCTTGACAGCCCATACATCCACACAGAAAACTACTTTCTGGTCTTGACAGCCCATACATCCACACAGAAAACTACTTTCTGGCCTTGACAGCCCATACATCCACACAGAAAACTACTTTCTGGCCTTGACAGCCCATACATCCACACAGAAAACTACTTTCTGGCCTTGACAGCCCATACATCCACACAGAAAACTACTTTCTGGCCTTGACAGCCCAGACATCCACACAGAAAACTACTTTCTGGCCTTGACAGCCCATACATCCACACAGAAAACTACTTTCTGGCCTTGACAGCCCATACATCCACACAGAAAACTACTTTCTGGCCTCGACAGCCCATACATCCACACAGAAAACTACTTTCTGGCCTCGACAGCCCATACATCCACACAGAAAACTACTTTCTGGCCTCGACAGCCCATACATCCACACAGAAAAGTCATATCTGATTGCATTAAACAACATTAAACAATATTAAACTCACTTTGCCTGTTGCTTTGCCACTCGATGTGCCATTCACTTTATGAATGCGCATACCCTCTATAGTCTATTTGTGTAACTACTGTACTGCATGTAATGTTTTCCCTGTGTATGGGACCCCCTCTAAAATGAGGGGGTCCCAAGGGGTCTACAAGGGGCTGTCCTTTCAATAAGATTCTGTGTTATGGTGTCCTCTAGGGAGGTGGAGGTGGTGGAGGTGGGTCTGGAGGAGGTGGAAGCAGAAGACATGGACGCCCCTTCACAACCTCCTGAAGACCTGGAGAGGAGAGGTATGACATCATCATTACATCATCTACAGCAGAGCTATGACATCATCATTACATCATCTAGAGCAGAGCTATGACATTACATCATCTAGAGCAGAGCTATGACATCATCATTACATCATCTAGAGGAGAGCTATGACATCATCATTACATCATCTAGAGGAGAGCTATGACATCATCATTACATCATCTAGAGGAGAGCTATGACATCATCATTACATCATCTAGAGCAGAGCTATGACATCATCATTACATCATCTAGAGCAGAGCTATGACATCATCATTACGCAGAGGCGGCGCCCCAAAAAAAGAAAGAATAAAGCCCAAAGTGGAATGAAATATTGATATTAATACGGGTAGTTCTTCTGACCATCCAATGGGTTGAAATACGGTATTCCCTCCAGCCGTGATAAAATGAGCATGACGGCACAGCTAGCTGCTGATAGAAGAGTTGAGGACGGATTCATCACGTTAGAAATAGCATCAGTTCTGCTGATTAGACGGAGGTTCGTCAGGGCAGCAGCATCAGTTCTGCTGATTAGACGGAGGTTCGTCAGGGCAGCAGCATTATGTGCTGATTAGACGGAGGTTCGTCAGGGCAGCAGCTGTGCTGATTAGACAGAGGTTCGTCAGGGCAGCAGCATTATTGGCTCAGGAATTGACAAAAAATTAACAAGATTAACAACAAAAAATCCAATTATAAATGTAATTTTCCTCCTGTGTTATATGGACATACTTCAGTGACCATTGCTCTCATCAGTGCAGCGTAGGACTAGTTTATAAATAGATCTAGTTTGTCAGAACTGCTCCGTGCACTTTTTGAGTGGTAACAACCAGCTTTGTCTGTATGTTTGTGTACCTGTGTACGTGTCCGTGCACAGGTGAGCATGGTTACTATGGTTAGTGTGTGACGTCACTGACTTAGCTGATCAGACTATATAAGACCTTGCACCACTCAGTTCACACGGGTGTGATTTTTTTATTTTACGATGTCTAAAAGGCTAAACATGCATGTACTTTATATTCACAGTCATTTGAGCCACAATGAATTAATCAGCAACATGTTATCCTGAAAGCCCTGCTGTCTACAGCAGATCTACAAACCCCCCTAACCCTACAGCAGATCTACAAACCCCCCTAACCCTACAGCAGATCTACAAACCCCCCTAATCATACAGCAGATCTACAAACCCCCTAACCCTACAGCAGATCTACAAACCCCCCTAACCCTAACATGTCATCCTGACAGCCCTGGAGTGCAGCTCATCTCTACAACAGATCAACAAGCCCTCCAGTCTAGAACAGATCAACAAGACCTCTAGCAGCAGTGCTCTACAACAGATCTCCAAGCCCTCCTCTAGCAGCAGCGCCCTACAACAGATCTCCAAGCCCTCCTCTAGCAGCAGCGCCCTACAACAGATCTCCAAGCCCTCCTCTAGCAGCAGCGCCCTACAACAGATCTCCAAGCCCTCCTCTAGCAGCAGCGCCCTACAACAGATCTCCAAGCCCTCCTCTAGCAGCAGCGCCCTACAACAGATCTCCAAGCCCTCCTCTAGCAGCAGCGCCCTACAACAGATCTCCAAGCCCTCCTCTAGCAGCAGCGCCCTACAACAGATCTCCAAGCCCTCCTCTAGCAGCAGCGCCCTACAACAGATCTCCAAGCCCTCCTCTAGCAGCAGCGCCCTACAACAGATCTCCAAGCCCTCCTCTAGCAGCAGCGCCCTACAACAGATCTCCAAGCCCTCCTCTAGCAGCAGCGCCCTACAACAGATCTCCAAGCCCTCCTCTAGCAGCAGCGCCCTACAACAGATCTCCAAGCCCTCCTCTAGCAGCAGCGCCCTACAACAGATCTCCAAGCCCTCCTCTAGCAGCAGCGCCCTACAACAGATCTCCAAGCCCTCCTCTAGCAGCAGTGCTCTACAACAGATCTCCAAGCCCTCCTCTAGCAGCAGCGCCCTACAACAGATCTCCAAGCCCTCGGGCGGGCTGATCGCTGAAGACCCATTCAACATGATGGAGTCCATCATGAACGAGAGCGCCGCCATCTCCCAGAACATCAGCCTGCTGGGGAAGTAAGTACTGTGCTATGCTATGCTATGCTATGCTATGCTATGCTGTGTTGGGCCTCGATCACAACTAAAAAAAATTTGTCTTGTCCGTGTTTAATGGCCGGCCCAATGCATTTCCAATGTAAGTCACATGGTTTGACCAAACATTTTTGTTTGATGGGGGAGGGGGGGCAGAACACAGCCATCAAATAAAAATGTTTGGTCAAACCATGACTTGCATTGGAAATGCATTGGGGGCGGCCATTAAACACGGACAAGACACAAGACGGGTGTTTTTTAGGTGTGAGTGAGGCCTTGTGCAGTGCTATGCTATGCTATGCTATGCTGTATCTCCCAGAACATCAGCCCCAAGTATGTACTATACTATACTGTACTATATAGAGCGTCCCAGCCCCGCCCCCTTTCAAAACGAAGGAGGCACCAGGAAATAATAACCCCGTTCATTTTCCCCACAGACGTTAGCAGAAGTATTTATTTGAATACATTTAAGCCTCGGACAAAGCCAACAACCCAGTTGACAAATCAAGACAATAAACACAATTATTTTGTGGGCCGAAGTCTTTCTTATTGTTTGGCCCAAAACAATCTGTTTATTGTCTTGATTTGTCAACTCGGCTGTTGGCTTTGTCCGAGGCTTAATTTAGGCCTGGCGTCAAAATAAAAAAAACGTTCGCTCTGAAAGAATATATATATTCAAAGATTTGTGCCGCATTTTTACGATTTTTCAAAAATAGCAGACCTACAAGCTATGAGCTTGTAGATCTGCTATTTCTCAATAGCTAGTATAACATAGTATCCTCCTGTGTATAACATAATTAATTTAGTTAAAACACCAAAAGGGGTTCCCGTCCAGAATGGGTTAAATACATACTTTTGCTAACGTCTATGGGGAAAATGTATGAGGGGTTATTTCCTCGTCGTTCTGAAAACCTTGTTTTGTTTTAATCTGGATGATTATGGCGTACAGCTCATGAAAATCTAAAATAGTCTTAATGTTATCAATGACATGATGTTATTCTAAATGTGTCCACAGGGTGGAGCTGATGGATTATCTGGACAGCATT
The DNA here is from genome assembly GCF_951216825.1 of Electrona antarctica. NCBI lineage: Eukaryota > Metazoa > Chordata > Actinopteri > Myctophiformes > Myctophidae > Electrona > Electrona antarctica. The sequence goes on from NW_027638235.1 coordinate 395,631, forward strand.
GATTGCAGTCTGGAAGACTTCCAGGCCATGTTGTTCTGCAAACCCTTTACTGATGAGGTTGTGTGTGTGTGTGTGTGTGTGTGTGTGTGTGTGTGTGTGTGTGTGTGTGTGTGTGTGTGTGTGTGTGTGTGTGTGTGTGTGTGTGTGTGTGTGTGTGTGTGTGTGTGTGTGTGTGTGTGTGTGTGTGTGTGTGTGTGTGTGTGTGTGTGTGTGTGTGTGTGTGTGTGTGTGTGTGTGTGCGCACCTAGTCTTGCACTTTCAAATGTCATCATACAGTCTGAGAATAGACTATGATCATAAGTCATACAGTCTGGAGAAGCTCTGATCTTGAGCTGTGTCCCCGACTGTGTTGGATCTAACTAGTCCTAACCCAACACCAAGGTTCAAGGTTGTCTTTATTTGTCTCCCTTGGGAGAAATGTTGTCTTGGAGACAGAGTCACAGCTGCATACAAATAACAGACACGTTCACATATGAAAAGGAAAAACACCATGAAACCCAACATACACAACACAGAGATATTGCACACATTCCCTTGATAAAGTGCAACTAGTCAATAAAGTGCTTTTGGCAATCCCTGAATCTCAGAGTCAGTGAAGTGCATTCGGCGATCTCTGATTGAGCATTTTGATTGACAGGGGAACAAAAGAGTGTTTAAATCTGTTATACACATACCATGGAGTTCTATACCTCCTACCGGATGGCATTAGCTCGTACTGTCGGTACAACACATGCAAGGGGTCAGATACAATATTCCGAGCTTGTCTCAACACTGCTTGTTCAAAGATGGCCTGGGGAGTGATGGGGGGGGGGGGGGGGTGGACATGCCCATGATCTTCCCAGCCATGTTTTCTAGCCTAATTACTTACTTACTACTTACTTACTCACCACAGTCTGGGTATTTAATAGATCATAGTATTGATGTGTGTATTTTGACGTGTAGTCCATAGACTCACAGACGCCTCTCTCTCCACACACACACACACACACACACACACACACACACACACACACACACACACACACACACACACACACACACACACAACCTCTTCTCAACCCTTTATTTCTCCTTCAGGACTTTGTGGTTTCTAAGGACAGCAGTGAGCAGCTGACCAGAGACCGCTTGGACACAGAACACAATACGGGTCAGTGTTGAACATGTCCGTCGAATATCTTTTCTCACTGACGTAAACTTAATGGAAACTAAATTAACACATTTTGACCTGAGATCAGATTATAAAAATGTCTTCTACATCCTGACAGTTTTCTGAAAAAGCTATGTTTCTATGTCTTGTCGTTCTTCGATTTTTCAGAAATAGCAGATCTACAAGCTCGTAGCGCGCCACTCGGTGGCGCGCTATGAGCTTGTAGATCTGCTATTTTTCAATAGCTAAAGCATAGCATAATGCTAACACCAAAAGGGGTTCCCGCCCCAAAATGGGTTAAAACTAGGCTATGATGACTAAAACTACGACAATTTCGTCAACAAATCAAAACTAGACTAAAATGTTAGGAAGGGACTAGTGGACAAGAGAGTTATTCTGTGGGTTGACGACGGCTACGGTTCTGACGGGGACAGAGGCACGGTCAGCGGAATTTCTCACTTCCGTTTTTTATTTATTTACATTTTTAATTTATTTTTTGTTTTCTATTCATCGCACCCGAACCAGAGCGCGTAGAGAACGCAGCTGTGAACCCTAATCAACTTGCATTAAATCAGAGGTTCCCAAACTTTTTCATGTCAAGGACCCCCAAATTGACACTAATTAGCTCCCCATTTGAAAAGATATGCCAGGGACCCCCCATAAGAGGATTTTTACGGCTCTAGCAGAGATTCTCAACCCGTTTAATTGCAAGGACCCCCAGTTTTACATGCATTAGTCTACGGACCCTCCATTTAATGGCATTTCTATCTCTGGGACCCCAATTTATATTGTAAAATCGATGTTAATTTAACTCTGAGAGTGTACAAATGGAACAAAATGGACCCATTAGGGTCCATTTTGTTCCATTTGTACACTTTCAGAGTTACAGACCCATAAGGGTCCATTTGGTTCGAAGCTATCATTAGCTGGGCACCCCCTGGAACTCCCTCAAGGACCCCTGGGGGTCCCCAGACCCCCTGGAACTCCCTCAAGGACCCCTGGGGGTCCCCGGACCCCCTGGAACTCCCTCAAGGACCCCTGGGGGTCCCCGGACCCCCTGGAACCCCCTCAAGGACCCCTGGGGGTCCCCGGACCCCCTGGAACTCCCTCCAGGACCCCCCTAGAACTCCCTCCAGGACCCCTGGGGGTCCCCGGACCCCCTGTAACTCCCTCAAGGACCCCTGGGGGTCCCCGGACCCCCTGTAACTCCCTCCAGGACCCCTGGGGGTCCCCGGACCCCCTGGAACTCCCTCAAGGACCCCTGGGGGTCCCCGGACCCCCTGGAACTCCCTCCAGGACCCCTGGGGGTCCCCGGACCCTCTGGAACTCCCTCAAGGACCCCTGGGGGTCCCCGGACCCCCTGGAACTCCCTCAAGGACCCCTGGGGGTCCCCAGACCCCACTTTGGGAACCACTATATTGAAGAACCCGTCAGAACCCGCTCTGGGCGCCGAGCGCCGTTGGACCAGAAGACGTGGAAACACGCGTTAACGTTTGTCTTCCAGACAAGCAGCTGATCCAGTACACACACTGCCCCCTGCTGGCCTTCCTGGACGGCAGCAGCATGCTGGAGCCGCAGACCTCCTGCTCCACAGTGCCCTCTAGTGACGACATGCTGCTGCTACACTCCTCCTGCCAAGGTTGGGATGTATTCATTATTATTATTGTTTAGTTTTAGTCGGTTTTGACTTATTTTTATTTAATACATTCGGTTAGTTTTAGTTAGCTTTTAGAGCAGGTTGGCAATTTTTTTCTCCACCAGGCCGAAGGCATGGGGAGAGAGTATGTTTTGCACTCCGTCCGTGTGTCCGTCCGTCCGTCCGTCCGTCCGTCCGTCCGTCCGTCCGTCCGTCTGTGATCAGCTAATCTCCGGCACCGTTAACCCGGTCGATGCCAAATTTTCGCACACACTCCCTGGATGCCAACGATGAACCTCTGCCCCAAAATTTCCAGAACGGCCTGTTATAGCGCCACCAGGAGGTCGCTTTGTGCAAAACAAGTTTTTGGACAGTACACCTACAGATTTTGTCCAAATGGTCGCGCTATAACTGGCAAAAAAGTGTTTTTACCTCTAACTGCACGGATCTGTGGATAACTTTGTATGCCAACTCCCTAGAGGCCAAGGAAAAACCTTTGCCTGGAATTTTTCACATCTGCTCTTTATAGCGCCACCAGGAGGCCGACATATGTAAAACACATTTTCTAATATTACTCCTTCAGATTGTATCCAAATTTCACGCAAATCGGTACACATGCAGTTTTCAAATCAGCCTCATGGTGGCGCTACAACAGGCCAAGCCACGTCACACACACACACACATGTACGCACACGCACACACACGTTTATATTGCTCCTAAACATTTTGCCAAACATCACAGTCACACTCCTAAGCAAAGCAAAGTTACTATATTTACCCAGGGTATCTGGGCTAAGCTCAAGAACTTGTTTCCAGCCAGGCCCTGCTCATAGAACATTTCATGGTAGTGGTTCAATGCCTTGCTCAAGGGCACTTCAGCGGTGGTAATTTTAACGTGTCGGACCGCTGATTCGAACTGGGAACCTTCCGGTATCAAGACCGCTCCGCAATCCGTTCGGCCACCGCTGCCACTGACTATCCTCCTGGTGGAGACCTGTGCCCAGAAGGGCACTTTTTCTAGTTTTATTTTGTTTTTATTTTTGTGAAAACGCTTAGATTTAGTTTAGTGTTTATTAGTTTTAGTGTTTGTTTTTAGTTTGTGTAAGTATTGTGTAACAAAAACTCAAGAAAAGATAGCATTTTAAAAAAGAGAACATTCAGTTACATATTTAGCTTATGAATAATTTGACAAAAACAAAAACTAAGGGCATTTTGTTTATCATTTCAGTTAGTTTTAGTTAGTTTTGTAAACACACAATACAGTTTCAGTTTAGTTATCGTTTTTCTTTTCCTTTTCTAGTTTATATTTATATAAACGTTTTATTACATTTTATTTTGGTTATGTATATAAATACATATATTATTATTTAAAAAAAAATGTTTTAGTTAACGTTACCCCTCCCTCCCGCTGCTCCACAGCGCCCCCCAGTCAGCTGCTGGAGGAGGAGCGTAGCGCGGCGCCTCGTAGCTCCGCCCTCGTCCGCTTGGAGCCGCTGACCGAGGCCGAGGCCAGCCAGGATACGCTGTTCCACCTGGTGGAGCTGGAGGAGCAGGAGCACCCCCTGGAGGACACAGAGTGAACTGTCCCCCCGACCCCCCCCCCCCCCTAGAGGACACTGAGTGAACTGTCCCCCCGGCCCCCTCTAGAGGACACCGTGTGAACTGTCCCCCCGGCCCCCTCTAGAGGACACAGAGTGAACTGTCCCCCCGGCCCCCTCTAGAGGACACAGAGTGAACTGTCCCCCCGGCCCCCTCTAGAGGACACAGAGTGAACTGTCCCCCCGGCCCCCTCTAGAGGACACCGTGTGAACTGTCCCCCCGACCCCCCCTAGAGGACACAGTGTGAACTGTCCCCCCGACCCCCCCTAGAGGACACAGTGTGAACTGTCCCCCCGGCCCCCTCTAGAGGACACAGTGTGAACTGTCCCCCCGGCCCCCTCTAGAGGACACCGTGTGAACTGTCCCCCCGACCCCCTCTAGAGGACACAGTGTGAACTGTCCCCCCGGCCCCCCCTAGAGGACACAGAGTGAACTGTCCCCCCGGCCCCCTCTAGAGGACACCGTGTGAACTGTCCCCCCGACCCCCTCTAGAGGACACAGTGTGAACTGTCCCCCCGGCCCCCCCTAGAGGACACAGAGTGAACTGTCCCCCCGGCCCCCTCTAGAGGACACCGTGTGAACTGTCCCCCCGACCCCCTCTAGAGGACACAGTGTGAACTGTCCCCCCGACCCCCTCTAGAGGACACAGAGTGAACTGTCCCCCCGGCCCCCTCTAGAGGACACCGTGTGAACTGTCCCCCCGACCCCCCCTAGAGGACACAGTGTAAACTGTCCCCCCGACCCCCCCTAGAGGACACAGTGTGAACTGTCCCCCCGGCCCCCTCTAGAGGACACAGTGTGAACTGTCCCCCCGGCCCCCTCTAGAGGACACCGTGTGAACTGTCCCCCCGACCCCCTCTAGAGGACACAGTGTGAACTGTCCCCCCGGCCCCCCCCTAGAGGACACAGAGTGAACTGTCCCCCCGGCCCCCTCTAGAGGACACCGTGTGAACTGTCCCCCCGGCCCCCTCTAGAGGACACAGAGTGGACTGTCCCCCCGACCCCCCCTAGAGGACACAGTGTGAACTGTCCCCCCGGCCCCCTCTAGAGGACACCGCGTGAACTGTCCCCCCGACCCCCCCTAGAGGACACAGAGTGGACTGTCCCCCGACCCCCCCCTAGAGGACACAGAGTGGACTGTCCCCTGACCCCCTCTAGAGGACAGTGTGAACTGTCCCCCCGACCCCCCCTAGAGGACACAGTGTGAACTGTCCCCCCGACCCCCCCTAGAGGACACAGTGTGAACTGTCCCCCCGACCCCCCCCCTAGAGGACACAGAGTGGACTGTCCCCCCGACCCCCCCTAGAGGACACAGAGTGGACTGTCCCCTGACCCCCTATAGAGGACACAGTGTGAACTGTCCCCCCGACCCCCTCTAGAGGACACAGTGTGAACTGTCCCCTGACCCCCTCTAGAGGACACAGTGTGAACTGTCCCCCCGACCCCCTCTAGAGGACACAGTGTGAACTGTCCCCCTGACCCCCTCTAGAGGACACAGTGTGAACTGTCCCCTGACCCCCTCTAGAGGACACAGTGTGAACTGTCCCCCCGACCCCCTCTAGAGGACACCATGTGAACTGTCCCCCCGACCCCCCCTAGAGGACACAGTGTGAACTATCCCCCCGACCCCCTCTAGAGGACACCATGTGAACTGTCCCCCCGACCCCCCCTAGAGGACACAGAGTGAACTGTCCCCCCGACCCCCCCTAGAGGACACAGAGTGAACTGTCCCCCCGACCCCCTCTAGAGGACACAGAGTGAACTGTCCCCCCGACCCCCTCTAGAGGACACCGTGTGAACTGTCCCCCCGACCCACCCTAGAGGACACAGTGTGAACTGTCCCCCCGGCCCCCTCTAGAGGACACAGAGTGAACTGTCCCCCCGACCCCCCCTAGAGGACACAGTGTGAACTGTCCCCCCGGCCCCCTCTAGAGGACACAGAGTGAACTGTCCCCCCGGCCCCCTCTAGAGGACACAGAGTGAACTGTCCCCCCGACCCCCCCTAGAGGACACAGAGTGGACTGTCCCCTGACCCCCTCTAGAGGACACAGTGTGAACTGTCCCCCCGACCCCCCCCTAGAGGACACAGAGTGGACTGTCCCCTGACCCCCTCTAGAGGACACAGTGTGAACTGTCCCCGCGACCCCCCCCTAGAGGACACAGAGTGGACTGTCCCCTGACCCCCTCTAGAGGACACAGTGTGAACTGTCCCCCCGACCCCCCCTAGAGGACTCAGAGTGAACTGTCCCCCCGACCCCCCCTAGAGGACACCGTGTGAACTGTCCCCCCGACCCCCCCTAGAGGACACCGTGTGAACTGTCCCCCGACCCCCTCTAGAGGACACAGAGTGAACTGTCCCCCCGACCCCCTCTAGAGGACACCGTGTGAACTGTCCCCCCGACCCCCCCCTAGAGGACACAGAGTGAACTGTCCCCCCGACCCCCCCTAGAGGACACAGAGTGAACTGTCCCCCCGACCCCCCCCTAGAGGACACAGAGTGAACTGTCCCCCCGACCCCCTCTAGAGGACACAGAGTGAACTGTCCCCCCGACCCCCTCTAGAGGACACAGTGTGAACTGTCCCCCCGACCCCCCCTAGAGGACACAGTGTGAACTGTCCCCCCAACCCCCCCTAGAGGACTCAGAGTGAACTGTCCCCCCGACCCCCCCTAGAGGACACAGAGTGAACTGTCCCCCCGACCCCCCCTAGAGGACACAGTGTGAACTGTCCCCCCGACCCCCCCCTAGAGGACACAGTGTGAACTGTCCCCCCGGCCCCCTCTAGAGGACACACTGTGAACTGTCCCCCCGGCCCCCCCTAGAGGACACCGTGTGAACTGTCCCCCCGACCCCCCCTAGAGGACACAGTGTGAACTGTCCCCCCGACCCCCCCTAGAGGACACAGAGTGAACTGTCCCCCCGACCCCCCCTAGAGGACACCGTGTGAACTGTCCCCCCGACCCCCCCTAGAGGACACAGTGTGAACTGTCCCCCCAACCCCCCCCTAGAGGACTCAGAGTGAACTGTCCCCCCGACCCCCTCTAGAGGACACAGTGTGAACTGTCCCCCCGACCCCCCCTAGAGGACACAGTGTGAACTGTCCCCCCAACCCCCCCCCCCTAGAGGACTCAGAGTGAACTGTCCCCCCGACCCCCCCCTAGAGGACACAGAGTGAACTGTCCCCCCGACCCCCCCTAGAGGACACAGTGTGAACTGTCCCCCCGACCCCCCCTAGAGGACACAGTGTGAACTGTCCCCCCGACCCCCCCCCTAGAGGACACAGAGTGGACTGTCCCCCCGACCCCCCCTAGAGGACACAGAGTGGACTGTCCCCTGACCCCCTATAGAGGACACAGTGTGAACTGTCCCCCCGACCCCCTCTAGAGGACACAGTGTGAACTGTCCCCTGACCCCCTCTAGAGGACACAGTGTGAACTGTCCCCCCCGACCCCCTCTAGAGGACACCATGTGAACTGTCCCCCCGACCCCCCCTAGAGGACACAGTGTGAACTATCCCCCCGACCCCCTCTAGAGGACACCATGTGAACTGTCCCCCCCGACCCCCCCTAGAGGACACAGAGTGAACTGTCCCCCCGACCCCCCCTAGAGGACACAGAGTGAACTGTCCCCCCGACCCCCTCTAGAGGACACAGAGTGAACTGTCCCCCCGACCCCCTCTAGAGGACACCGTGTGAACTGTCCCCCCGACCCACCCTAGAGGACACAGTGTGAACTGTCCCCCCGGCCCCCTCTAGAGGACACAGAGTGAACTGTCCCCCCCGACCCCCCCTAGAGGACACAGTGTGAACTGTCCCCCCGGCCCCCTCTAGAGGACACAGAGTGAACTGTCCCCCCGGCCCCCTCTAGAGGACACAGAGTGAACTGTCCCCCCGACCCCCCCTAGAGGACACAGAGTGGACTGTCCCCTGACCCCCTCTAGAGGACACAGTGTGAACTGTCCCCCCGACCCCCCCTAGAGGACACAGAGTGGACTGTCCCCTGACCCCCTCTAGAGGACACAGTGTGAACTGTCCCCGCGACCCCCCCTAGAGGACACAGAGTGGACTGTCCCCTGACCCCCTCTAGAGGACACAGTGTGAACTGTCCCCCCGACCCCCCCTAGAGGACTCAGAGTGAACTGTCCCCCCGACCCCCCCTAGAGGACACCGTGTGAACTGTCCCCCCGACCCCCCCTAGAGGACACCGTGTGAACTGTCCCCCCGACCCCCTCTAGAGGACACAGAGTGAACTGTCCCCCCGACCCCCTCTAGAGGACACCGTGTGAACTGTCCCCCCGACCCCCCCTAGAGGACACAGAGTGAACTGTCCCCCCGACCCCCCCTAGAGGACACAGAGTGAACTGTCCCCCCGACCCCCCCTAGAGGACACCGTGTGAACTGTCCCCCCGACCCCCCCTAGAGGACACAGTGTGAACTGTCCCCCCAACCCCCCCCTAGAGGACTCAGAGTGAACTGTCCCCCCGACCCCCTCTAGAGGACACAGTGTGAACTGTCCCCCCGACCCCCCCTAGAGGACACAGTGTGAACTGTCCCCCCAACCCCCCCCCTAGAGGACACAGTGTGAACTGTCCCCCCGACCCCCCCTAGAGGACACAGTGTGAACTGTCCCCCCGACCCCCCCTAGAGGACACAGAGTGAACTGTCCCCCCGACCCCCTCTAGAGGACACAGAGTGAACTGTCCCCCCGACCCCCTCTAGAGGACACAGTGTGAACTGTCCCCCCGACCCCCCCTAGAGGACACAGTGTGAACTGTCCCCCCAACCCCCCCTAGAGGACTCAGAGTGAACTGTCCCCCCGACCCCCCCTAGAGGACACCGTGTGAACTGTCCCCCCGACCCCCCCTAGAGGACACAGTGTGAACTGTCCCCCCGACCCCCCCTAGAGGACACAGAGTGAACTGTCCCCCCGACCCCCCCTAGAGGACACCGTGTGAACTGTCCCCCCCGACCCCCCCTAGAGGACACAGTGTGAACTGTCCCCCCAACCCCCCCCTAGAGGACTCAGAGTGAACTGTCCCCCCGACCCCCTCTAGAGGACACAGTGTGAACTGTCCCCCCGACCCCCCCTAGAGGACACAGTGTGAACTGTCCCCCCAACCCCCCCCCTAGAGGACTCAGAGTGAACTGTCCCCCCGACCCCCCCCCTAGAGGACACAGAGTGAACTGTCCCCCCGACCCCCCCCTAGAGGACACAGTGTGAACTGTCCCCCCGACCCCCCCTAGAGGACACAGTGTGAACTGTCCCCCCGACCCCCCCCCTAGAGGACACAGAGTGGACTGTCCCCCCGACCCCCCCTAGAGGACACAGAGTGGACTGTCCCCTGACCCCCTATAGAGGACACAGTGTGAACTGTCACCCCGACCCCCTCTAGAGGACACAGTGTGAACTGTCCCCTGACCCCCTCTAGAGGACACAGTGTGAACTGTCCCCCCGACCCCCTCTAGAGGACACAGTGTGAACTGTCCCCCTGACCCCCTCTAGAGGACACAGTGTGAACTGTCCCCTGACCCCCTCTAGAGGACACAGTGTGAACTGTCCCCCCGACCCCCTCTAGAGGACACCATGTGAACTGTCCCCCCGACCCCCCCTAGAGGACACAGTGTGAACTATCCCCCCGACCCCCTCTAGAGGACACCATGTGAACTGTCCCCCCGACCCCCCCTAGAGGACACAGAGTGAACTGTCCCCCCGACCCCCCCTAGAGGACACAGAGTGAACTGTCCCCCCGACCCCCTCTAGAGGACACAGAGTGAACTGTCCCCCCGACCCCCTCTAGAGGACACCGTGTGAACTGTCCCCCCGACCCACCCTAGAGGACACAGTGTGAACTGTCCCCCCGGCCCCCTCTAGAGGACACAGAGTGAACTGTCCCCCCGACCCCCCCTAGAGGACACAGTGTGAACTGTCCCCCCGGCCCCCTCTAGAGGACACAGAGTGAACTGTCCCCCCGGCCCCCTCTAGAGGACACAGAGTGAACTGTCCCCCCGACCCCCCCTAGAGGACACAGAGTGGACTGTCCCCTGACCCCCTCTAGAGGACACAGTGTGAACTGTCCCCCCGACCCCCCCTAGAGGACACAGAGTGGACTGTCCCCTGACCCCCTCTAGAGGACACAGTGTGAACTGTCCCCTCGACCCCCCCTAGAGGACACAGAGTGGACTGTCCCCTGACCCCCTCTAGAGGACACAGTGTGAACTGTCCCCCCGACCCCCCCTAGAGGACTCAGAGTGAACTGTCCCCCCGACCCCCCCTAGAGGACACCGTGTGAACTGTCCCCCCGACCCCCCCTAGAGGACACCGTGTGAACTGTCCCCCCGACCCCCTCTAGAGGACACAGAGTGAACTGTCCCCCCGACCCCCTCTAGAGGACACCGTGTGAACTGTCCCCCCGACCCCCCCTAGAGGACACAGAGTGAACTGTCCCCCCGACCCCCCCTAGAGGACACAGAGTGAACTGTCCCCCCGACCCCCCCTAGAGGACACAGAGTGAACTGTCCCCCCGACCCCCTCTAGAGGACACAGAGTGAACTGTCCCCCCGACCCCCTCTAGAGGACACAGTGTGAACTGTCCCCCCGACCCCCCCTAGAGGACACAGTGTGAACTGTCCCCCCAACCCCCCCTAGAGGACTCAGAGTGAACTGTCCCCCCGACCCCCCCTAGAGGACACAGAGTGAACTGTCCCCCCGACCCCCCCTAGAGGACACAGTGTGAACTGTCCCCCCGACCCCCCCTAGAGGACACAGTGTGAACTGTCCCCCCGGCCCCCTCTAGAGGACACAGTGTGAACTGTCCCCCCGGCCCCCTCTAGAGGACACCGCGTGAACTGTCCCCCCGACCCCCCCTAGAGGACACCGTGTGAACTGTCCCCCCGACCCCCCCTAGAGGACACAGTGTGAACTGTCCCCCCGACCCCCCCTAGAGGACACAGAGTGAACTGTCCCCCCGACCCCCCCTAGAGGACACCGTGTGAACTGTCCCCCCCGACCCCCCCTAGAGGACACAGTGTGAACTGTCCCCCCAACCCCCCCCTAGAGGACTCAGAGTGAACTGTCCCCCCGACCCCCTCTAGAGGACACAGTGTGAACTGTCCCCCCGACCCCCCCTAGAGGACACAGTGTGAACTGTCCCCCCAACCCCCCCCCTAGAGGACTCAGAGTGAACTGTCCCCCCGACCCCCCCCTAGAGGACACAGAGTGAACTGTCCCCCCGACCCCCCCTAGAGGACACAGAGTGAACTGTCCCCCCCCCCCCCCCCCCCCCCCCCCCGTCCCCCCCCCTAGAGGACACCGTGTGAACTGTCCCCCCGGCCCCCTCTAGAGGACACAGTGTGAACTGTCCCCCCGGCCCCCTCTAGAGGACACCGCGTGAACTGTCCCCCCGACCCCCTCTAGAGGACACAGAGTGAACTGTCCCCCGACCCCCTCTAGAGGACACCGCGTGAACTGTCCCCCCCGACCCCCTCTAGAGGACACCGTGTGAACTGTCCCCCCGGCCCCCCCTAGAGGACACAGAGTGGACTGTCCCCCGACCCCCTCTAGAGGACACCGTGTGAACTGTCCCCCCGACCCCCTCTAGAGGACACCATGTGAACTGCGTCAGTGTGGCATTAGCATTAGCATCAGGCTAGCGTAACAGAGCCGATACCAGACAAATAACGATAATTATCACGCAACGATTAACCGGCAGTGAATATCAGACCTGCGAGTTCACAGCACTGTGTGTGGGCTAGTAGGGGTGTTGTTGTTCACAGCACTGTGTGTGGGCTAGTAGGTGTGTTGTTATTCACGGCTATACGTACGTCGGCGCTAGGGGGCGTCATATCCCAGGTGACCCCAACGTATACTCTGTCTACATAATGGTTGAGTCCCACAGCAGCGTTTAACATTGGTCCGGCTGCTATGGCAACGCCCCACCGCTCCAACTATGGGATTGAAAATATAATCACGGTGTAAAGCAGTTGAAGTCGGACTCTAGGAGTGCTGTCCTTGTATTGGTGGATTTAATGTGTGCCTTTGTACCGCGACGCTGCCGCCATGTAAAAGCTTCTGACGAGAGGTAAACAGTGTGTGCGTGTTCCAATGATACTCGAGTGTGTGTAGCGAGTGTGTGTGTGTGTGGGGGGGGGGCAAACTTCGTCTTTTAAAGTGAACGCGTACGGTGGCACCTGGAACTGGGGTTCATGCTAACAGCTAGCCGCAACAAACGTTAACACATTTTGACCTGAGATCAGATTCTAAAAATGTCTCTAAATCCTGACAGTTTTCTGAAAAAGCTATGTTTCTATGTCAGTCATTCTTCGATTTTTCAAAAATAGCAGACCTACGAGCTTGTAGATCTGCTATTTTTCAATAGCTAAAGCATAACATAATGCTAACACCAAAAAGGGTTTCCCGCCCAAAATGGGTTAACACATTTCCTGTCAGGATTAATTAATTAATTCACCTCGTACCGCCAGGACTTTCCCCCCATTCGTTTAACCCTTATTTTGAAGAGCCAAAAGCCACCGACCAGATGTTGCTTACCTACACTACACGCCAGGTGGCGGTTGACCAGGAATTCCATCTGGGACGACTTAAGGAATTGGAGATAAAGGCCATCGAAAGAAACGGAAACAACGGGCGCGGCCGTAGATCTATAATCTTCGTCTTATAATTACCCTGGCGGGTAATGTGTTAAGCAGTAACATTAGCGTTTTCTCTCAGTCAGTTGATTCTTTATATCCATATGAGTGAAACGGCCTGGATGACATGTTTATTTTTCAAACACAGTTCTTATATGAGGCGATCTAAAATCCCCCCTATGGGGATTACAATGCAAATAAAAAGTACATGAACCTGTGGATTTTGCCTCGCGGACCCAAAACTGAAGAATATTTTGTTGTTGTTGAATAATATGTTGTCCACAATTCCATGCTGTATTGCTGTCGGTACCATTAGGAGAGATAACAGGCAAACGTTGATCAAAATGACAATTTAAAAATGAGAGGAGGAAATAATCACGGAGGAGGAAAATAACACATTTTTTTTGCCCAGAAAGTTTCACAATGATTATGTAAAGCTTTGTATATATTCTAAACTCATGGAAATGTATTTATTATTGTTTTTGTTTTGTTTACATTTCTGTCCCCATGAAGCTGTATTGTTTTGTTTTGTTTACATGAAGCTGTAATGTTTGTTTACATGAAGCTGTAATGTTTTGTTTTGTTTACATGAAGCTGTAATGTTTTGTTTTGTTTACATGAAGCTGTAATGTTTTGTTTTGTTTACATGAAGCTGTAATGTTTTGTTTTGTTCACATGAAGCTGTAATGTTTTGTAAAACTATAACGTTTTCCTTTTGATCCGTTTGTTGTGTTCATTTCTCACAATGTACCGAATGGAACCGCTCAAAATAATCATGTTTCAACTGGGGACCTCCTAAAATAATAATATTTGAACTGAGGACCTCCTAAAATAATAATATTTGAACTGAGGACCTCCTAAAATAGTCATATTTGAACTGAGGACCTCCTAAAATAGTCATATTTGAACTGAGGACCTCCTAAAATAATCATATTTGAACTGAGGACCTCCTAAAATAATAATATTTGAACTGGACCTCCTAAAATAGTCATATTTGAACTGAGGACCTCCTAAAATAATAATATTTGAACTGGGGACCTCCTAAAATAGTCATATTTGAACTGGGGACCAAATAGTCATATTTGAACTGGGGACCTCCTAAAATAGTCATATTTGAACTGGGGACCAAATAGTCATATTTGAACTGAGGACCTCCTAAAATAATCATATTTGAACTGAGGACCTCCTAAAATAATCATATTTGAACTGAGGACCTCCTAAAATAATCATATTTGAACTGAGAGTGAGGACCTCCTAAAATAATAATATTTGAACTGAGGACCTCCTAAAATAATCATATTTGAACTGAGAGTGAGGACCTCCTAAAATAATAATATTTGAACTGAGGACCTCCTAAAATAATAATATTTGAACTGAGGACCTCCTAAAATAATCATGTTTGAACTGAGAGTGAGGACCTCCTAAAATAATAATATTTGAACTGAGGACCTCCTAAAATAATCATATTTGAACTGAGAGTGAGGACCTCCTAAAATAATAATATTTGAACTGAGGACCTCCTAAAATAATCATATTTGAACTGAGAGTGAGGACCTCCTAAAATAATAATATTTGAACTGAGGACCTAAAATAATCATATTTGAACTGAGAGTGAGGACCTCCTAAAATAATAATATTTGAACTGAGGACCTCCTAAAATAATAATATTTGAACTGAGGACCTCCTAAAATAATCATGTTTGAACTGAGGACCTCTCAACATAATTTTGTTTGACTCTTGTGAAAAGTACAGATCTACAAGCTCACAACGCCTCACATTGCTATGCATTGTAACAGGGACAGACTCCATCTCCCAGAGGTCTATAGGGCATTGAAACTGGGATAGACTCCATCTCCCAGAGGTCTATAGTGCATTGTAACAGGGACAGACTCCATCTCCCAGAGGTCTATAGTGCATTGTAACGGGGATAGACTCCATCTCCCAGAGGTCTATAGGGCATTGTAACGGGGATAGACTCCATCTCCCAGAGGTCTATAGTGCATTGTAACGGGGACAGACTCCATCTCCCAGAGGTCTATAGGGCATTGTAACTAGGGTTGGGATTCGTTAGGATTTTAACGGTTCCGGATCCTTCCCGGATCCCTCTTAACGGTTCCGGTTCCCGCCGTTAGGGAAAAAAGTCCTTTTGGTAAAAAGGTCCACCTGGCATGTGCAGGTCCCTTTTGCAGGCTTCCCATGTTAAACCAACCCGGCTCTCCGCTCGTGCCTTGCCAGCCAACAGCATCACCCTCTTCCAGGGCCCCTAAAAATATGGGGCCGGTCCTTAAAAAAACTACATTTTTTTCCCTACAGGACGCACCCAGCCTCGGGGCCACGGGGCCCGCTCTGTGAATTTTTGAAAAATGGACCAAAACCCGTCCGCCACCAGGTGGACTCTTGAGCCATTTGGAGTGTCTGTCCCCATGGGAGGACATCATGTCCACTTCCATAGAGGGACAAGGGGAAGTCCACTTCCACTTCTAAAGGCAATGCTAAAGAGACTCTCAGTGTTAAACCTCAATCCTGCCACTAGGAGCAGTCTTGAGCCCCTTCCTGCCAAGCGTGTCCCCTTGGAGTGTCCTCTTGGGAGGACAACATGTCCACTTCCATATGTTTTTCAATACATTTTTAAAATGTGCTTTAGACAGTCCCTTCGGCATAGCCTATGCCATGAAATCACTGCCTCAAAAATCCCTTCATTTACATGCGAGATGGACACGGCATTTGCATGCCTTCCAAGACACCTAGAGGGAGGCCCTACATCGAGTGCCGATCAACATATGTCAAAATCATAACCTCAGCAAATGTAGAAAAAAAGTTTGCCGCAAATGATCAACTTTTGGTCAAAGGGTTGTTAGGGGTGTAGCCTCTATGACCATCCTGAGGCCCCAAAGTGAAGCACTTTTTTCCCACAGTATGTACGAAGGCCAGCTTCTAGATTCTGATTGTTGGGCATGAGGAGTATCGTTGCTGAAAATCTGGGGTCCTCAGGTGGTCTTACGGTCGATCCGCAGCCAAAAAGGGTTTGAGGCCGAGATATGGGATGGATCAAGGCATGCCCGAATGGACATGGTCGTTGCTCTTTTGCTCCTATTTCTATTCTGGACAACCCAAAGCTGCGCTATTTCATGTGTGCTATCTAGGGCTATCAAATAATGCGTTGTAACAAGGTGTAGTCATTATCTATCACGGTTTTGGAGATAGGGCAATTTGAATGTTCAACATCCTAAAATAAAAACATGCCAAGGTGACATTTGCTGCTGCAACTCACACTAAAACCCATTTTTTCATCCAAAGACTGGTCTCTGGGGCTAGAACTAGACATATTCTGAAAGAGCATTGAAAGGTGAGTAAACTGACCACTGTTTGGTGGTCATAGCCCCTACAGAACTTAAAAAAAGCCCTCAAGACGTGCTGCTTTGTGCAAAATACGGATGTTACATAACTTGTATTGGGACATGCCCAAGGGGACGTGCTGACATCCCATGGAGACAGTCCCTTCGGCATAGCCTATGCCATGAAATCACTGCCTAAAAAATCCCTTCATTTACATGCGAGATGGACACGACATTTGCACGCCTCCCAAGACACCTAGAGCCGTGAAACCACCGCAGGGATGCCCTACATCGAGTGCCGATCAACATATGTCAAAATCATAACCTCAGCAACTGTAGAAAAAAAGTTTGCCGCAAATGATCAACCTTTGTTCAAAAGGTTGTTAGGGGTGTAGCCTCTAGGACCATCCTGAGGCCCCAAAGTGAAGCACTTTTTTCCCACAGTATGTACGAAGGCCAGCTTCTAGATTCTGATTGTTGGGCATGAGGAGTATCGTTGCTGAAAATCTGGGGTCCTCAGGTGGTCTTACGGTCGATCCGCAGCCAAAAAGGGTTTGAGGCCGAGATATGCATGCCCGAATGGACATGGTCGTTGCTCTTTTGCTCCTATTTCTATTCTGGACAACCCAAAGCTGCGCTATTTCATGTGTGCTATCTAGGGCTATCAAATAATACGTGGTAACAAGGTGTAGTCGTCATCTATCACGGTTTTGGAGATAAGGCAATTTGAATGTTCAACATGGTCTGGTCTATGGGGCTAGAACTAGACATATTCTGAAAGAGCATTGAAAGGTGAGTAAACTGACCACTGTTTGGTGGTCATAGCCCCTACAGAACTTAAAAAAGGCCCTCAAGACGTGCTGCTTGTGTGCAAAATACTGATGTTACATAACATGTATGGAGGCATGCCCAAGAGGACACATCCACATCCCAAAGGGACAGTCCAGTCGGCATGTCCGAAAACCAGGCCAATGCAAAGAGTACAATGACCCCTTGACCTCAATGTGCACAAAATGAGACAGTCTTCTCATTGTCTGACTGTATTATTTTAATCTTTCCAGTTGGACGAGAAGCAACAGAAGAAGGAAGGAGGAGAAAAGGAAGGCAGGGAGGAGGCCATTGCAGAAAATAATGCTTAATTTGTAATTTGTTTTATTGTTGTTAGTAGTTTAGTAGTTTTGTTTTTATTTTAGTTTAGTTGCCAAATGTTGGTTCAAAATAAATAATGTGGCAACTCATGTGAAACATATTCTTGAGTAGATCCTGTGATTTTTTTTGTGGCCAGATGTAATTTCCTGGGGTTTATTAGGACTATAGTAAATAAATAAAAAAAAAATCGCCATAATATTTTGTAAAGAAATACATATTTAGCCCCATGCTCGAATGCCCCCGGCCCCCTTTCAAAAACAGCTAAAATCCCTAAAACTAATAACAACCTAAAACATGAACCTTGGTTGAAAAAAACTAAAGTTGTCTTTAAACTAACACTATGTGGTTGCCATAGCACCTGTAAGAGCCACTTGAACTATGAGTTCATGTCATGATGACCTTGTTTGCTTGATTGTAGGCCTACCTATTCTGTGCAGCAGTGTTTGATCTCATGATAATTAGTGCAGCAGAGTACTTAGTTCTTGATTGAATGTTTGTGATTGGTGCTCCTTTTTCTTTGATGTCTAAATTACCCTCCTGTCCTGTTTGAGTTTGTCAGAAGCTGTGAAGTTGAAGTAGAGAGAGCACTTCCTGATATTACATAAGGACACGTTCACATCCCAAAGGGACAGTCCCTCTGGCATGTGAAGGAAAACATGGCCACGTTTGACACTTGCCCAAAAAGACACTAATCAACTCTCAAACAATTTCAGGTGTCTCAATTAGCAAGCCACCACCTGTTTGGACTCACAAACCCCACTGCAATGCACAGAGAGGACATGCAACAGTAATCCATCCCATTTGACTGTCCCTTTGGGATGACAAAGTGTCCTCTTGGGCATGCCTCCATACATGCTATGTAACATCAGGGTTTTGCACAAACGGGACCTTTCTAAACTATTTCATGAGTTCTGTAGGTGCTATGGCAACCAAACAGTGGTCAGTTCAATCACCTTTCAATGCTCTATCAAAATATGCCGAGTTTTAACTCCAGGGACCAGTCTTTGGATCAAAATTTGGATTTAGTGTGATGTTAATAAGCCAAATGTCCCCTTGGCATGTTATAGTGTAGCATTCTTCAAATTCAAATGGCCATAGCGCCAGAACTGTGATATATAATGACTACACCTTGTTACCATGTATTCTTCGATAGCCCCCGATAGCGCACATGCATTATGGTAGCGTGTGGTGGTCCAGAACAGAAATAGGAGCAAAATAATATTGACCATGTCCATTTGGGCAAACCTTAATCCATCCCATTTGACTGTCCCTTTGGGATGACAAAGTGTCCTCTTGGGCATGCCTCCATACATGCTATGTAACATCAGGGTTTTGCACAAACAGGACCTTTCTAAACGATTTAATTAGTGTGGTTGCCCTAAAGGGCAACCAGACTATTGTAATTGTAACACTTTATTATTTTTATTTTTATTTTACTAGAGTAAGACAAAGTTTGTCCCACTACTAGTCCCACAGTTTTGACTGTACGCACTTGAGCCATATGTCAAATTGACTGTAAAAATCGGGAATCGTGTGCTTGCTCGTTTCTAAGAGAAATGTTGTATAGTTTAATTGATATTAATTTATTAGTGAATTAAATGTCCCCATTGACATGAATGGGAAAATGCGAAAAATCACGTTCAAGTATTTTTTCCTCGGAGACCGTAAGGGCTATAGTTACAAAACTTGGAGGGATAATTCGTAATACTTACTAAAATTAATTAACTTATAATGATATCGGTCGGCCTCATGGTGGCGCTATAACAGCCCACTTTACGTTTTGGCTTATAACTCTTGAACCGTAGGTCGTAAAATCAAAATTATTTTTTCCCTGGATTCCTTGGGTCATGACGCATCTCCCCATATAGGCCACGCCCATTTGCGTCATGATAGATTTTCCGCCATTTTGAATTTTCTCCAAAACACACTTTTGGCTCCTCCTCCTACATATGTTGTCCAAATCTCACAAAAATCGGCACACATGATCTGGGGACCCATCCGATTAAAACACCAACTGCAGAATTTTGGTAGTGCGTATCGTTCGGCCGTAATCGTCGTCCGAAGTTAGTAGGAGGGGCCTATATCACAAAAAATGCCATAAATCACGAACGAAATGTCCAATCCATCCCAAATTTGAATCACATGTCGCGGGTGGGTCAATCAACCAAGTACCAAAAGCAATTCCATTTTCATCCATAGGGGGCGCCGCAAATGCGAGAAATGTAACCGTTTGTCGCAAAAACATGATTTTTGGGGGGATAAATCCCCTCCGAATTACTTAGGCATGATCGCAGGGGTGACGCGACATTGCAATTGGCTGGCAATATCAGTGGGAGGGGCATATGTAAGCCACTGCGGCAACCACACTTTGCAATTTTTTAAAATTGCGACCTTTCTAGTTAGTTCTGTAGGTGCTATGGCAACCAAACAGTGGTCAGTTCAATCACCTTTCAATGCTCTATCAGAATATGCAGAGTTTTAACTCCAGTGACCAGTCTTTGGATCAAAATTTGGATTTAGTGTGAGGTTAATAAGCCAAATGTCCCCTTGGCATGTTATAGTGTAGCATTCTTCAAATTCAAATGGCCATAGCTCCAGAACTGTGATATATAAAGACTACACCTTGTTACCATGTATTCTTTGATAGCCCCTGATAGCGCACATGCATTATGGTAGCGTGTGGTGGTCCAGAACAGAAATAGGAGCAAAAGAATATTGACCATGTCCATTTGGGCAAACCTTAATCCATCCCATTTGACTGTCCCTTTGGGATGACAATGTGTCCTCTTGGGCATGCCTCCATACATGCTACACCATGACTACACCATGCTAATCAGGGGGTGTGTCTACACTCATTTAGGGGTGTGTCTACTGCTAATTTGGGGCAGGGTACATGCTAATGTATGGGTGTAATTAATGCTAATTAGGGGGTGTGGCTCATGCTAATCAGGGGGTGTGTCTTACACTAATTTAGGGGTGTGTCTTACAAAAAGTTGGGCGTGTGGTTCATGCTAATGCATGGGTGTTAAGTAGGGGGCGTGGATCATGCTAATCAGGGGGTGTGTCTAACATTAATGTGGGGCGTGGTTCATGCTGATGTGTATGCGTGACTTACACATACTAGGGGGGTGTCCTCCGTTGATTTGGGGGTATGTCTTATGCTAATTTGAGGGTGTGAACTATGCAAATTAGGGTGTGTGTTTAGGTTACAGATGTAACCAGGGTACTGTCAGTGAGGGTCTGCTGTAGGTTACAGGTGTAACTATGGTTATATGTCCACCTGGTATGTTAGGCTATGTCAAAAGGACTGCCCTCTTGGCTGTGCGTTCTGCATGTATGTGCCAGACAGACTGTCCATGTGGGACGTCCACATGTCTATTTGCCATTGCCCTCCTGTAACCAGGGTGCTGTCAGTGAGGGTCTGCCGTAGGTTACAGGTGTAACTATGGTTATATGTCCACCTGGTATGTTAGGCTATGGCAAAAGGACTGCCCTCTTGGCTGTGCCTTCTGCATGTATGTGCCAGACAGACTGTCCATGTGGGACGTCCACATGTCTATTTGCCATTGCCCTCCTGTAACCAGGGTGCTGTCAGTGAGGGTCTGCCGTAGGTTACAGGTGTAACTATGGTTATATGTCCACCTGGTATGTTAGGCTATGGCAAAAGGACTGCCCTCTTGGCTGTGCCTTCTGCATGTATGTGCCAGACAGACTGTCCATGTGGGACGTCCACATGTCTATTTGCCATTGCCCTCCTGTAACCAGGGTGCTGTCAGTGAGGGTCTGCCGTAGGTTACAGGTGTAACTATGGTTATATGTCCACCTGGTATGTTAGGCTATGGCAAAAGGACTGCCCTCTTGGCTGTGCCTTCTGCATGTATGTGCCAGACAGACTGTCCATGTGGGACGTCCACATGTCTATTTGCCATTGCCCTCCTGTAACCAGGGTGCTGTCAGTGAGGGTCTGCCGTAGGTTACAGGTGTAACTATGGTTATATGTCCACCTGGTATGTTAGGCTATGGCAAAAGGACTGCCCTCTTGGCTGTGCCTTCTGCATGTATGTGCCAGACAGACTGTCTATGTGGGACGTCCACATGTCTATTTGCCATTGCCCTCCTGTAACCAGGGTGCTGTCAGTGAGGGTCTGCCGTAGGTTACAGGTGTAACTATGGTTATATGTCCACCTGGTATGTTAGGCTATGGCAAAAGGACTGCCCTCTTGGCTGTGCCTTCTGCATGTATGTGCCGGACAGACTGTCCATGTGGGACGTCCACATGTCTATTTGCCATTGCCCTCCTGTAACCAGGGTGCTGTCAGTGAGGGTCTGCCGTAGGTTACAGGTGTAACTATGGTTATATGTCCACCTGGTATGTTAGGCTATGGCAAAAGGACTGCCCTCTTGGCTGTGCCTTCTGCATGTATGTGCCAGACAGACTGTCTATGTGGGACGTCCACATGTCTATTTGCCATTGCCCTCCTGTAACCAGGGTGCTGTCAGTGAGGGTCTGCCGTAGGTTACAGGTGTAACTATGGTTATATGTCCACCTGGTATGTTAGGCTATGGCAAAAGGACTGCCCTCTTGGCTGTGCCTTCTGCATGTATGTGCCAGACAGACTGTCCATGTGGGACGTCCACATGTCTATTTGCCATTGCCCTCCTGTAACCAGGGTGCTGTCAGTGAGGGTCTGCCGAAGGTTACAGGTGTAACTATGGTTATATGTCCACCTGGTATGTTAGGCTATGGCAAAAGGACTGCCCTTTTGGCTGTGCCTTCTGCATGTATGTGCCAGACAGACTGTCCATGTGGGACGTCCACATGTCTATTTGCCATTGCCCTCCTGTAACCAGGGTGCTGTCAGTGAGGGTCTGCCGTAGGTTACAGGTGTAACTATGGTTATATGTCCACCTGGTATGTTAGGCTATGGCAAAAGGACTGCCCTCTTGGCTGTGCCTTCTGCATGTATGTGCCAGACAGACTGTCCATGTGGGACGTCCACATGTCTATTTGCCATTGCCCTCCTGTAACCAGGGTTCTGTCAGTGAGGGTCTGCCGTAGGTTACAGGTGTAACTATGGTTATATGTCCACCTGGTATGTTAGGCTATGGCAAAAGGACTGCCCTCTTGGCTGTGCCTTCTGCATGTATGTGCCAGACAGACTGTCTATGTGGGACGTCCACATGTCTATTTGCCATTGACCTCCTGTAACCAGGGTGCTGTCAGTGAGGGTCTGCCGTAGGTTACAGGTGTAACTATGGTTATATGTCCACCTGGTATGTTAGGCTATGGCAAAAGGACTGCCCTCTTGGCTGTGCCTTCTGCATGTATGTGCCAGACAGACTGTCCATGTGGGACGTCCACATGTCTATTTGCCATTGCCCTCCTGTAACCAGGGTGCTCTCAGTGAGGGTCTGCCGAAGGTTACAGGTGTAACTATGGTTATATGTCCACCTGGTATGTTAGGCTATGGCAAAAGGACTGCCCTTTTGGCTGTGCCTTCTGCATGTATGTGCCAGACAGACTGTCCATGTGGGACGTCCACATGTCTATTTGCCATTGCCCTCCTGTAACCAGGGTGCTGTCAGTGAGGGTCTGCCGAAGGTTACAGGTGTAACTATGGTTATATGTCCACCTGGTATGTTAGGCTATGGCAAAAGGACTGCCCTTTTGGCTGTGCCTTCTGCATGTATGTGCCAGACAGACTGTCCATGTGGGACGTCCACATGTCTATTTGCCATTGCCCTCCTGTAACCAGGGTGCTGTCAGTGAGGGTCTGCCGTAGGTTACAGTTGTAACTATGGTTATATGTCCACCTGGTATGTTAGGCTATGGCAAAAGGACTGCCCTCTTGGCTGTGCCTTCTGCATGTATGTGCCAGACAGACTGTCCATGTGGGACGTCCACATGTCTATTTGCCATTGCCCTCCTGTAACCAGGGTGCTGTCAGTGAGGGTCTGCCGTAGGTTACAGGTGTAACTATGGTTATATGTCCACCTGGTATGTTAGGCTATGGCAAAAGGACTGCCCTCTTGGCTGTGCCTTCTGCATGTATGTGCCAGACAGACTGTCCATGTGGGACGTCCACATGTCTATTTGCCATTGCCCTCCTGTAACCAGGGTGCTGTCAGTGAGGGTCTGCCGTAGGTTACAGGTGTAACTATGGTTATATGTCCACCTGGTATGTTAGGCTATGGCAAAAGGACTGCCCTCTTGGCTGTGCCTTCTGCATGTATGTGCCAGACAGACTGTCCATGTGGGACGTCCACATGTCTATTTGCCATTGCCCTCCTGTAACCAGGGTGCTGTCAGTGAGGGTCTGCCGTAGGTTACAGGTGTAACTATGGTTATATGTCCACCTGGTATGTTAGGCTATGGCAAAAGGACTGCCCTCTTGGCTGTGCCTTCTGCATGTATGTGCCAGACAGACTGTCTATGTGGGACGTCCACATGTCTATTTGCCATTGCCCTCCTGTAACCAGGGTGCTGTCAGTGAGGGTCTGCCGTAGGTTACAGGTGTAACTATGGTTATATGTCCACCTGGTATGTTAGGCTATGGCAAAAGGACTGCCCTCTTGGCTGTGCCTTCTGCATGTATGTGCCAGACAGACTGTCTATGTGGGACGTCCACATGTCTATTTGCCATTGCCCTCCTGTAACCAGGGTGCTGTCAGTGAGGGTCTGCCGTAGGTTACAGGTGTAACTATGGTTATATGTCCACCTGGTATGTTAGGCTATGGCAAAAGGACTGCCCTCTTGGCTGTGCCTTCTGCATGTATGTGCCAGACAGACTGTCCATGTGGGACGTCCACATGTCTATTTGCCATTGCCCTCCTGTAACCAGGGTGCTGTCAGTGAGGGTCTGCCGAAGGTTACAGGTGTAACTATGGTTATATGTCCACCTGGTATGTTAGGCTATGGCAAAAGGACTGCCCTTTTGGCTGTGCCTTCTGCATGTATGTGCCAGACAGACTGTCCATGTGGGACGTCCA
Source organism: Electrona antarctica (assembly GCF_951216825.1). Taxonomy (NCBI): domain Eukaryota; kingdom Metazoa; phylum Chordata; class Actinopteri; order Myctophiformes; family Myctophidae; genus Electrona; species Electrona antarctica. Next base: position 420,128 of record NW_027638235.1, read on the forward strand.
CATGTCTATTTGCCATTGCCCTCCTGTAACCAGGGTGCTGTCAGTGAGGGTCTGCCGTAGGTTACAGGTGTAACTATGGTTATATGTCCACCTGGTATGTTAGGCTATGGCAAAAGGACTGCCCTCTTGGCTGTGCCTTCTGCATGTATGTGCCAGACAGACTGTCCATGTGGGACGTCCACATGTCTATTTGCCATTGCCCTCCTGTAACCAGGGTTCTGTCAGTGAGGGTCTGCCGTAGGTTACAGGTGTAACTATGGTTATATGTCCACCTGGTATGTTAGGCTATGGCAAAAGGACTGCCCTCTTGGCTGTGCCTTCTGCATGTATGTGCCAGACAGACTGTCTATGTGGGACGTCCACATGTCTATTTGCCATTGACCTCCTGTAACCAGGGTGCTGTCAGTGAGGGTCTGCCGTAGGTTACAGGTGTAACTATGGTTATATGTCCACCTGGTATGTTAGGCTATGGCAAAAGGACTGCCCTCTTGGCTGTGCCTTCTGCATGTATGTGCCAGACAGACTGTCCATGTGGGACGTCCACATGTCTATTTGCCATTGCCCTCCTGTAACCAGGGTGCTCTCAGTGAGGGTCTGCCGAAGGTTACAGGTGTAACTATGGTTATATGTCCACCTGGTATGTTAGGCTATGGCAAAAGGACTGCCCTTTTGGCTGTGCCTTCTGCATGTATGTGCCAGACAGACTGTCCATGTGGGACGTCCACATGTCTATTTTCCATTGCCCTCCTGTAACCAGGGTGCTGTCAGTGAGGGTCTGCCGAAGGTTACAGGTGTAACTATGGTTATATGTCCACCTGGTATGTTAGGCTATGGCAAAAGGACTGCCCTTTTGGCTGTGCCTTCTGCATGTATGTGCCAGACAGACTGTCCATGTGGGACGTCCACATGTCTATTTGCCATTGCCCTCCTGTAACCAGGGTGCTGTCAGTGAGGGTCTGCCGTAGGTTACAGTTGTAACTATGGTTATATGTCCACCTGGTATGTTAGGCTATGGCAAAAGGACTGCCCTCTTGGCTGTGCCTTCTGCATGTATGTGCCAGACAGACTGTCCATGTGGGACGTCCACATGTCTATTTGCCATTGCCCTCCTGTAACCAGGGTGCTGTCAGTGAGGGTCTGCCGTAGGTTACAGGTGTAACTATGGTTATATGTCCACCTGGTATGTTAGGTTATGGCAAAAGGACTGCCCTCTTGGCTGTGCCTTCTGCATGTATGTGCCAGACAGACTGTCCATGTGGGACGTCCACATGTCTATTTGCCATTGCCCTCCTGTAACCAGGGTGCTGTCAGTGAGGGTCTGCCGTAGGTTACAGGTGTAACTATGGTTATATGTCCACCTGGTATGTTAGGCTATGGCAAAAGGACTGCCCTCTTGGCTGTGCCTTCTGCATGTATGTGCCAGACAGACTGTCCATGTGGGACTCTCCACATGTCTATTTGCCATTGCCCTCCTGTAACCAGGGTGCTGTCAGTGAGGGTCTGCCGTAGGTTACAGGTGTAACTATGGTTATATGTCCACCTGGTATGTTAGGCTATGGCAAAAGGACTGCCCTCTTGGCTGTGCCTTCTGCATGTATGTGCCAGACAGACTGTCCATGTGGGACGTCCACATGTCTATTTGCCATTGCCCTCATGTAACCAGGGTGCTGTCAGTGAGGGTCTGCCGTAGGTTACAGGTGTAACTATGGTTATATGTCCACCTGGTATGTTAGGCTATGGCAAAAGGACTGCCCTCTTGGCTGTGCCTTCTGCATGTATGTGCCAGACAGACTGTCTATGTGGGACGTCCACATGTCTATTTGCCATTGCCCTCCTGTAACCAGGGTGCTGTCAGTGAGGGTCTGCCGTAGGTTACAGGTGTAACTATGGTTATATGTCCACCTGGTATGTTAGGCTATGGCAAAAGGACTGCCCTCTTGGCTGTGCCTTCTGCATGTATGTGCCAGACAGACTGTCTATGTGGGACGTCCACATGTCTATTTGCCATTGCCCTCCTGTAACCAGGGTGCTGTCAGTGAGGGTCTGCCGTAGGTTACAGGTGTAACTATGGTTATATGTCCACCTGGTATGTTAGGCTATGGCAAAAGGACTGCCCTCTTGGCTGTGCCTTCTGCATGTATGTGCCAGACAGACTGTCCATGTGGGACGTCCACATGTCTATTTGCCATTGCCCTCCTGTAACCAGGGTGCTGTCAGTGAGGGTCTGCCGAAGGTTACAGGTGTAACTATGGTTATATGTCCACCTGGTATGTTAGGCTATGGCAAAAGGACTGCCCTTTTGGCTGTGCCTTCTGCATGTATGTGCCAGACAGACTGTCCATGTGGGACGTCCACATGTCTATTTGCCATTGCCCTCCTGTAACCAGGGTGCTGTCAGTGAGGGTCTGCCGTAGGTTACAGGTGTAACTATGGTTATATGTCCACCTGGTATGTTAGGCTATGGCAAAAGGACTGCCCTCTTGGCTGTGCCTTCTGCATGTATGTGCCAGACAGACTGTCCATGTGGGACGTCCACATGTCTATTTGCCATTGCCCTCCTGTAACCAGGGTGCTGTCAGTGAGGGTCTGCCGTAGGTTACAGGTGTAACTATGGTTATATGTCCACCTGGTATGTTAGGCTATGGCAAAAGGACTGCCCTCTTGGCTGTGCCTTCTGCATGTATGTGCCAGACAGACTGTCTATGTGGGACGTCCACATGTCTATTTGCCATTGACCTCCTGTAACCAGGGTGCTGTCAGTGAGGGTCTGCCGTAGGTTACAGGTGTAACTATGGTTATATGTCCACCTGGTATGTTAGGCTATGGCAAAAGGACTGCCCTCTTGGCTGTGCCTTCTGCATGTATGTGCCAGACAGACTGTCCATGTGGGACGTCCACATGTCTATTTGCCATTGCCCTCCTGTAACCAGGGTGCTGTCAGTGAGGGTCTGCCGTAGGTTACAGGTGTAACTATGGTTATATGTCCACCTGGTATGTTAGGCTATGGCAAAAGGACTGCCCTCTTGGCTGTTCCTTCTGCATGTATGTGCCAGACAGACTGTCCATGTGGGACGTCCACATGTCTATTTGCCATTGCCCTCCTGTAACCAGGGTGCTGTCAGTGAGGGTCTGCCGTAGGTTACAGGTGTAACTATGGTTATATGTCCACCTGGTATGTTTCTGCATGTATGTGCCAGACAGACTGTCCATGTGGGACGTCCACATGTCTATTTGCCATTGCCCTCCTGTAACCAGGGTGCTGTCAGTGAGGGTCTGCCGTAGGTTACAGGTGTAACTATGGTTATATGTCCACCTGGTATGTTAGGCTATGGCAAAAGGACTGCCCTCTTGGCTGTGCCTTCTGCATGTATGTGCCAGACAGACTGTCCATGTTGGACGTCCACATGTCTATTTGCCATTGCCCTCCTGTAACCAGGGTGCTGTCAGTGAGGGTCTGCCGTAGGTTACAGGTGTAACTATGGTTATATGTCCACCTGGTATGTTTCTGCATGTATGTGCCAGACAGACTGTCCATGTGGGACGTCCACATGTCTATTTGCCATTGCCCTCCTGTAACCAGGGTGCTGTCAGTGAGGGTCTGCCGTAGGTTACAGGTGTAACTATGGTTATATGTCCACCTGGTATGTTAGGCTATGGCAAAAGGACTGCCCTCTTGGCTGTGCCTTCTGCATGTATGTGTCAGACAGACTGTCCATGTTGGACGTCCACATGTCTATTTGCCATTGCCCTCCTGTAACCAGGGTGCTGTCAGTGAGGGTCTGCCGTAGGTTACAGGTGTAACTATGGTTATATGTCCACCTGGTATGTTTCTGCATGTATGTGCCAGACAGACTGTCCATGTGGGACGTCCACATGTCTATTTGCCATTGCCCTCCTGTAACCAGGGTGCTGTCAGTGAGGGTCTGCCGTAGGTTACAGGTGTAACTATGGTTATATGTCCACCTGGTATGTTAGGCTATGGCAAAAGGACTGCCCTCTTGGCTGTGCCTTCTGCATGTATGTGCCAGACAGACTGTCCATGTTGGACGTCCACATGTCTATTTGCCATTGCCCTCCTGTAACCAGGGTGCTGTCAGTGAGGGTCTGCCGTAGGTTACAGGTGTAACTATGGTTATATGTCCACCTGGTATGTTTCTGCATGTATGTGCCAGACAGACTGTCCATGTGGGACGTCCACATGTCTATTTGCCATTGCCCTCCTGTAACCAGGGTGCTGTCAGTGAGGGTCTGCCGTAGGTTACAGGTGTAACTATGGTTATATGTCCACCTGGTATGTTAGGCTATGGCAAAAGGACTGCCCTCTTGGGTGTGCCTTCTGCATGTATGTGCCAGACAGACTGTCCATGTGGGACGTCCACATGTCTATTTGCCATTGCCCTCCTGTAACCAGGGTGCTGTCAGTGAGGGTCTGCCGTAGGTTACAGGTGTAACTATGGTTATATGTCCACCTGGTATGTTAGGCTATGGCAAAAGGACTGCCCTCTTGGGTGTGCCTTCTGCATGTATGTGCCAGACAGACTGTCCATGTGGGACGTCCACATGTCTATTTGCCATTGCCCTCCTGTAACCAGGGTGCTGTCAGTGAGGGTCTGCCGTAGGTTACAGGTGTAACTATGGTTATATGTCCACCTGGTATGTTAGGCTATGGCAAAAGGACTGCCCTCTTGGCTGTTCCTTCTGCATGTATGTGCCAGACAGACTGTCCATGTGGGACGTCCACATGTCTATTTGCCATTGCCCTCCTGTAACCAGGGTGCTGTCAGTGAGGGTCTGCCGTAGGTTACAGGTGTAACTATGGTTATATGTCCACCTGGTATGTTAGGCTATGGCAAAAGGACTGCCCTCTTGGCTGTGCCTTCTGCATGTATGTGCCAGACAGACTGTCCATGTGGGACGTCCACATGTCTATTTGCCATTGCCCTCCTGTAACCAGGGTGCTGTCAGTGAGGGTCTGCCGTAGGTTACAGGTGTAACTATGGTTATATGTCCACCTGGTATGTTAGGCTATGGCAAAAGGACTGCCCTCTTGGCTGTTCCTTCTGCATGTATGTGCCAGACAGACTGTCCATGTGGGACGTCCACATGTCTATTTGCCATTGCCCTCCTGTAACCAGGGTGCTGTCAGTGAGGGTCTGCCGTAGGTTACAGGTGTAACTATGGTTATATGTCCACCTGGTATGTTTCTGCATGTATGTGCCAGACAGACTGTCCATGTGGGACGTCCACATGTCTATTTGCCATTGCCCTCCTGTAACCAGGGTGCTGTCAGTGAGGGTCTGCCGTAGGTTACAGGTGTAACTATGGTTATATGTCCACCTGGTATGTTAGGCTATGGCAAAAGGACTGCCCTCTTGGCTGTGCCTTCTGCATGTATGTGCCAGACAGACTGTCCATGTTGGACGTCCACATGTCTATTTGCCATTGCCCTCCTGTAACCAGGGTGCTGTCAGTGAGGGTCTGCCGTAGGTTACAGGTGTAACTATGGTTATATGTCCACCTGGTATGTTTCTGCATGTATGTGCCAGACAGACTGTCCATGTGGGACGTCCACATGTCTATTTGCCATTGCCCTCCTGTAACCAGGGTGCTGTCAGTGAGGGTCTGCCGTAGGTTACAGGTGTAACTATGGTTATATGTCCACCTGGTATGTTAGGCTATGGCAAAAGGACTGCCCTCTTGGCTGTGCCTTCTGCATGTATGTGCCAGACAGACTGTACATGTTGGACGTCCACATGTCTATTTGCCATTGCCCTCCTGTAACCAGGGTGCTGTCAGTGAGGGTCTGCCGTAGGTTACAGGTGTAACTATGGTTATATGTCCACCTGGTATGTTTCTGCATGTATGTGCCAGACAGACTGTCCATGTGGGACGTCCACATGTCTATTTGCCATTGCCCTCCTGTAACCAGGGTGCTGTCAGTGAGGGTCTGCCGTAGGTTACAGGTGTAACTATGGTTATATGTCCACCTGGTATGTTAGGCTATGGCAAAAGGACTGCCCTCTTGGGTGTGCCTTCTGCATGTATGTGCCAGACAGACTGTCCATGTGGGACGTCCACATGTCTATTTGCCATTGCCCTCCTGTAACCAGGGTGCTGTCAGTGAGGGTCTGCCGTAGGTTACAGGTGTAACTATGGTTATATGTCCACCTGGTATGTTAGGCTATGGCAAAAGGACTGCCCTCTTGGGTGTGCCTTCTGCATGTATGTGCCAGACAGACTGTCCATGTGGGACGTCCACATGTCTATTTGCCATTGCCCTCCTGTAACCAGGGTGCTGTCAGTGAGGGTCTGCCGTAGGTTACAGGTGTAACTATGGTTATATGTCCACCTGGTATGTTAGGCTATGGCAAAAGGACTGCCCTCTTGGCTGTTCCTTCTGCATGTATGTGCCAGACAGACTGTCCATGTGGGACGTCCACATGTCTATTTGCCATTGCCCTCCTGTAACCAGGGTGCTGTCAGTGAGGGTCTGCCGTAGGTTACAGGTGTAACTATGGTTATATGTCCACCTGGTATGTTAGGCTATGGCAAAAGGACTGCCCTCTTGGCTGTGCCTTCTGCATGTATGTGCCAGACAGACTGTCCATGTGGGACTCTCCACATGTCTATTTGCCATTGCCCTCCTGTAACCAGGGTGCTGTCAGTGAGGGTCTGCCGTAGGTTACAGGTGTAACTATGGTTATATGTCCACCTGGTATGTTTCTGCATGTATGTGCCAGACAGACTGTCCATGTGGGACGTCCACATGTCTATTTGCCATTGCCCTCCTGTAACCAGGGTGCTGTCAGTGAGGGTCTGCCGTAGGTTACAGGTGTAACTATGGTTATATGTCCACCTGGTATGTTAGGCTATGGCAAAAGGACTGCCCTCTTGGCTGTTCCTTCTGCATGTATGTGCCAGACAGACTGTCCATGTGGGACGTCCACATGTCTATTTGCCATTGCCCTCCTGTAACCAGGGTGCTGTCAGTGAGGGTCTGCCGTAGGTTACAGGTGTAACTATGGTTATATGTCCACCTGGTATGTTTCTGCATGTATGTGCCAGACAGACTGTCCATGTGGGACGTCCACATGTCTATTTGCCATTGCCCTCCTGTAACCAGGGTGCTGTCAGTGAGGGTCTGCCGTAGGTTACAGGTGTAACTATGGTTATATGTCCACCTGGTATGTTAGGCTATGGCAAAAGGACTGCCCTCTTGGCTGTGCCTTCTGCATGTATGTGCCAGACAGACTGTCCATGTTGGACGTCCACATGTCTATTTGCCATTGCCCTCCTGTAACCAGGGTGCTGTCAGTGAGGGTCTGCCGTAGGTTACAGGTGTAACTATGGTTATATGTCCACCTGGTATGTTTCTGCATGTATGTGCCAGACAGACTGTCCATGTGGGACGTCCACATGTCTATTTGCCATTGCCCTCCTGTAACCAGGGTGCTGTCAGTGAGGGTCTGCCGTAGGTTACAGGTGTAACTATGGTTATATGTCCACCTGGTATGTTAGGCTATGGCAAAAGGACTGCCCTCTTGGCTGTTCCTTCTGCATGTATGTGCCAGACAGACTGTCCATGTGGGACGTCCACATGTCTATTTGCCATTGCCCTCCTGTAACCAGGGTGCTGTCAGTGAGGGTCTGCCGTAGGTTACAGGTGTAACTATGGTTATATGTCCACCTGGTATGTTTCTGCATGTATGTGCCAGACAGACTGTCCATGTGGGACGTCCACATGTCTATTTGCCATTGCCCTCCTGTAACCAGGGTGCTGTCAGTGAGGGTCTGCCGTAGGTTACAGGTGTAACTATGGTTATATGTCCACCTGGTATGTTAGGCTATGGCAAAAGGACTGCCCTCTTGGCTGTGCCTTCTGCATGTATGTGCCAGACAGACTGTCCATGTTGGACGTCCACATGTCTATTTGCCATTGCCCTCCTGTAACCAGGGTGCTGTCAGTGAGGGTCTGCCGTAGGTTACAGGTGTAACTATGGTTATATGTCCACCTGGTATGTTTCTGCATGTATGTGCCAGACAGACTGTCCATGTGGGACGTCCACATGTCTATTTGCCATTGCCCTCCTGTAACCAGGGTGCTGTCAGTGAGGGTCTGCCGTAGGTTACAGGTGTAACTATGGTTATATGTCCACCTGGTATGTTAGGCTATGGCAAAAGGACTGCCCTCTTGGCTGTGCCTTCTGCATGTATGTGCCAGACAGACTGTCCATGTTGGACGTCCACATGTCTATTTGCCATTGCCCTCCTGTAACCAGGGTGCTGTCAGTGAGGGTCTGCCGTAGGTTACAGGTGTAACTATGGTTATATGTCCACCTGGTATGTTTCTGCATGTATGTGCCAGACAGACTGTCCATGTGGGACGTCCACATGTCTATTTGCCATTGCCCTCCTGTAACCAGGGTGCTGTCAGTGAGGGTCTGCCGTAGGTTACAGGTGTAACTATGGTTATATGTCCACCTGGTATGTTAGGCTATGGCAAAAGGACTGCCCTCTTGGCTGTGCCTTCTGCATGTATGTGCCAGACAGACTGTCCATGTTGGACGTCCACATGTCTATTTGCCATTGCCCTCCTGTAACCAGGGTGCTGTCAGTGAGGGTCTGCCGTAGGTTACAGGTGTAACTATGGTTATATGTCCACCTGGTATGTTTCTGCATGTATGTGCCAGACAGACTGTCCATGTGGGACGTCCACATGTCTATTTGCCATTGCCCTCCTGTAACCAGGGTGCTGTCAGTGAGGGTCTGCCGTAGGTTACAGGTGTAACTATGGTTATATGTCCACCTGGTATGTTAGGCTATGGCAAAAGGACTGCCCACTTGGCTGTGCCTTCTGCATGTATGTGCCAGACAGACTGTCCATGTTGGACGTCCACATGTCTATTTGCCATTGCCCTCCTGTAACCAGGGTGCTGTCAGTGAGGGTCTGCCGTAGGTTACAGGTGTAACTATGGTTATATGTCCACCTGGTATGTTAGGCTATGGCAAAAGGACTGCCCTCTTGGCTGTGCCTTCTGCATGTATGTGCCAGACAGACTGTCCATGTTGGACGTCCACATGTCTATTTGCCATTGCCCTCCTGTAACCAGGGTGCTGTCAGTGAGGGTCTGCCGTAGGTTACAGGTGTAACTATGGTTATATGTCCACCTGGTATGTTAGGCTATGGCAAAAGGACTGCCCTCTTGGCTGTGCCTTCTGCATGTATGTGCCAGACAGACTGTCCATGTTGGACGTCCACATGTCTATTTGCCATTGCCCTCCTGTAACCAGGGTGCTGTCAGTGAGGGTCTGCCGTAGGTTACAGGTGTAACTATGGTTATATGTCCACCTGGTATGTTTCTGCATGTATGTGCCAGACAGACTGTCCATGTGGGACGTCCACATGTCTATTTGCTATTGCCCTCCTGTAACCAGGGTGCTGTCAGTGAGGGTCTGCCGTAGGTTACAGGTGTAACTATGGTTATATGTCCACCTGGTATGTTAGGCTATGGCAAAAGGACTGCCCTCTTGGCTGTGCCTTCTGCATGTATGTGCCAGACAGACTGTCCATGTTGGACGTCCACATGTCTATTTGCCATTGCCCTCCTGTAACCAGGGTGCTGTCAGTGAGGGTCTTCCGTAGGTTACAGGTGTAACTATGGTTATATGTCCACCTGGTATGTTTCTGCATGTATGTGCCAGACAGACTGTCCATGTGGGACGTCCACATGTCTATTTGCCATTGCCCTCCTGTAACCAGGGTGCTGTCAGTGAGGGTCTGCCGTAGGTTACAGGTGTAACTATGGTTATATGTCCACCTGGTATGTTAGGCTATGGCAAAAGGACTGCCCTCTTGGGTGTGCCTTCTGCATGTATGTGCCAGACAGACTGTCCATGTGGGACGTCCACATGTCTATTTGCCATTGCCCTCCTGTAACCAGGGTGCTGTCAGTGAGGGTCTGCCGTAGGTTACAGGTGTAACTATGGTTATATGTCCACCTGGTATGTTAGGCTATGGCAAAAGGACTGCCCTCTTGGCTGTGCCTTCTGCATGTATGTGCCAGACAGACTGTCCATGTTGGACGTCCACATGTCTATTTGCCATTGCCCTCCTGTAACCAGGGTGCTGTCAGTGAGGGTCTGCCGTAGGTTACAGGTGTAACTATGGTTATATGTCCACCTGGTATGTTTCTGCATGTATGTGCCAGACAGACTGTCCATGTGGGACGTCCACATGTCTATTTGCCATTGCCCTCCTGTAACCAGGGTGCTGTCAGTGAGGGTCTGCCGTAGGTTACAGGTGTAACTATGGTTATATGTCCACCTGGTATGTTAGGCTATGGCAAAAGGACTGCCCTCTTGGGTGTGCCTTCTGCATGTGTGTGCCAGACAGACTGTCCATGTGGGACGTCCACATGTCTATTTGCCATTGCCCTCCTGTAACCAGGGTGCTGTCAGTGAGGGTCTGCCGTAGGTTACAGGTGTAACTATGGTTATATGTCCACCTGGTATGTTAGGCTATGGCAAAAGGACTGCCCTCTTGGGTTTGCCTTCTGCATGTATGTGCCAGACAGACTGTCCATGTGGGACGTCCACATGTCTATTTGCCATTGCCCTCCTGTAACCAGGGTGCTGTCAGTGAGGGTCTGCCGTAGGTTACAGGTGTAACTATGGTTATATGTCCACCTGGTATGTTTCTGCATGTATGTGCCAGACAGACTGTCCATGTGGGACGTCCACATGTCTATTTGCCATTGCCCTCCTGTAACCAGGGTGCTGTCAGTGAGGGTCTGCCGTAGGTTACAGGTGTAACTATGGTTATATGTCCACCTGGTATGTTAGGCTATGGCAAAAGGACTGCCCTCTTGGGTGTGCCTTCTGCATGTATGTGCCAGACAGACTGTCCATGTGGGACGTCCACATGTCTATTTGCCATTGCCCTCCTGTAACCAGGGTGCTGTCAGTGAGGGTCTGCCGTAGGTTACAGGTGTAACTATGGTTATATGTCCACCTGGTATGTTAGGCTATGGCAAAAGGACTGCCCTCTTGGGTGTGCCTTCTGCATGTATGTGCCAGACAGACTGTCCATGTGGGACGTCCACATGTCTATTTGCCATTGCCCTCCTGTAACCAGGGTGCTGTCAGTGAGGGTCTGCCGTAGGTTACAGGTGTAACTATGGTTATATGTCCACCTGGTATGTTTCTGCATGTATGTGCCAGACAGACTGTCCATGTGGGACGTCCACATGTCTATTTGCCATTGCCCTCCTGTAACCAGGGTGCTGTCAGTGAGGGTCTGCCGTAGGTTACAGGTGTAACTATGGTTATATGTCCACCTGGTATGTTTCTGCATGTATGTGCCAGACAGACTGTCCATGTGGGACGTCCACATGTCTATTTGCCATTGCCCTCCTGTAACCAGGGTGCTGTCAGTGAGGGTCTGCCGTAGGTTACAGGTGTAACTATGGTTATATGTCCACCTGGTATGTTTCTGCATGTATGTGCCAGACAGACTGTCCATGTGGGACGTCCACATGTCTATTTGCCATTGCCCTCCTGTAACCAGGGTGCTGTCAGTGAGGGTCTGCCGTAGGTTACAGGTGTAACTATGGTTATATGTCCACCTGGTATGTTAGGCTATGGCAAAAGGACTGCCCTCTTGGCTGTGCCTTCTGCATGTATGTGCCAGACAGACTGTCCATGTTGGACGTCCACATGTCTATTTGCCATTGCCCTCCTGTAACCAGGGTGCTGTCAGTGAGGGTCTGCCGTAGGTTACAGGTGTAACTATGGTTATATGTCCACCTGTCCACATTGCTTCAATGTCCTTTTGCAATGTTACATAATGTCCACTAGCCATTGATGTGGTTTATGCTAATTAGGGGGTGTGGTTCATGCTAATCAAGGGGTGTGGCGTACACTAATGAAGGGGTGTGTCTAATATGTTTTAGGGTGTGTGGTTTATGCTAATTTGGGGGCGTACCTTACCCAAAATAGGGGGTGTGTCCTCAGTTGATTTGGGGGTGTGGTTCATGCTAATTAGGGTGTGTTGTGTTTAGGTTACATATGTAACCATGGTTCTGTCAGTGGGGAGCTTCAGTAGGTTACAGGTGTAAGCATGGTTATATGTCCACCTGGTATGTTAGGCTATGGCAAAATGACTGCCCTCTTGGCTGTGCCATCTGCATGTGTTTGCCAGACGGACTGTCCTTTTGGGACGTCCACGTCTACTTGGGCATTCCCAACAATGCCATGTGGACATGTAATGTGGACATGCAATATATGACTCGCTGTTGCCCCCTGGAGGGTGTGAGTTCCCACTACACAGCATGCCGAGTGGACATTTGGCAAGTGCCAAGTTGACGTCCCTTTTGCAAAAAATGTCCCAAAGGGACTGTCCCTTTGAGAAAGGGACAGTCCCTTTGGGACATTATTTGCCAAAGGGACGTCAACCTGGCACTTCCCAAATGCCATATGGAACTCTATGTTCAGGTGCACCGTGTTGCACCAAAAATATGTCCCTTTCCAATCCGAAATGTCCTTTTGGCCAGAGACGAGTAAGTGCCAAAAGGACCAAGTTCCATTACCTAACGGTTCCCTTAACGGATCCTAATATTATTTTTTCCCCCTTTTTTCTGACATAGATTATGCTTATATTATAACTAACCTAACCAAGTACATAATAAACACAAATTCATTAATTCAATTATTGAAAATGCACTTTACAATTATGAGGTGGCACTATTATTTAAACTTCACCACCACCACCAGCAGCTAGCCACCACAACAATATCATTGTTTCAATTTGTACTGTATATTGCAATTTGTAGCCTAATATACAGTACACATTGCAATAATGATATTGTTGTGGTGACAAATGTTGTCTTTAATGTTCAGATTAATGTAATATGAAGGACCCCTTACCCTAATGGAAACAAGTCATAGTGCTTTCTTGGATTATAAAATCCTTTTAGCAGACCTTGTATTGAACTGTATAGGCTACGTTCCTGTGCTTTTTTCTGCAAACTGTTTATAAAGTAATCAATCTATGGAGGTATATGCACCTAAACGCTGGGCTCTCAACAGTCACGCGATTAATTTAGAGCCAAATCAAAAGCAGTTGAGTTGCTTATAAGTTGTAAAAAATAAGTGCAGACAAATTGATTTGGCGCTATAGTTAACGTGATTCATAAAATATCAGACAGAAAGACGTCGAGTCATTGGCGTTCTAAATTAACACCATTAACAACAGTTGTACAATACGCCTAATGAAAAGCTCTGTAGACGTTAGTAGTTTTTATTTTCTATTACGTTACTAGCCTGGGGAAAGTAAACCAGCCTTGCATCAGATCGTCCCCCGTCGGCTGTGGTGAAGCTGCGGGGAGAGCGGGCACGGCTTTCCGCATGGCTCACAAACGCGCAATGTGCCTAGATTATTCTCGTGAGTTTTGGACTCGTGTAGGCATATTGATTTTGAGATGTTTCCTCAATGTGGACGTGGTACAAGTTGCAACAACCTTTGCAGAGGGAACTATAGCATCGCATTTATTGCACTTTGCGTGCTCACTGCTCAGCCTCAGTCATTTCCCTCTCTGTTAACCACACTTTGGAGAGAGATCTGTGCGACATACTGTCCCAGTGTCCCACTCGCTCCGCGTCGGTCGCTGAATGCACAGAACAGTGGGTGGGCGTATCCTCCCCGACCCCACTCACTCTGTAGGTGGGGTGACGTCACCCCAGGCTCTGCTTGCATGCACACACAGACACAGCGGAGCTAAATGACGACTGATGAGAACCGTTTGGGGAACCGTTAATAAAAAAACGATGGAACCGGCTCCGGATCCGCAATGTCGGAACCGGGTCTGAAATGGACCCGGTTCCGAATCCCAACCCCAATTGTAACGGGGACAGACTCCATCTCCCAGAGGTCTATAGTGCATTGTAACAGGTATAGACTCCATCTCCCAGAGGTCTATAGTGCATTGTAACGGGGATAGACTCCATCTCCCAGAGGTCTATAGGGCATTGTAACAGGGATAGACTCCATCTCCCAGAGGTCTATAGTGCATTGTAACGGGGACAGACTCCATCTCCCAGAGGTCTATAGGGCATTGAAACTGGGATAGACTCCATCTCCCAGAGGTCTATAGGGCATTGTAACAGGGATAGACTCCATCTCCCAGAGGTCTATAGGGCATTGTAACGGGGATAGACTCCATCTCCCAGAGGTCTATAGTGCATTGTAACAGGGACAGACTCCATCTCCCAGAGGTCTATAGTGCATTGTAACAGGGACAGACTCCATCTCCCAGAGGTCTATAGGGCATTGTAACGGGGACAGACTCCATCTCCCAGAGGTCTATAGGGCATTGTAACGGGGATAGACTCCATCTCCCAGAGGTCTATAGTGCATTGTAACGGGGATAGACTCCATCTCCCAGAGGTCTATAGGGCATTGTAACGGGGATAGACTCCATCTCCCAGAGGTCTATAGTGCATTGTAACGGGGATAGACTCCATCTCCCAGAGGTCTATAGGGCATTGTAACGGGGATAGACTCCATCTCCCAGAGGTCTATAGTGCATTGTAACGGGCACAGACTCCATCTCCCAGAGGTCTATAGGGCATTGTAACAGGGACAGACTCCGTCTCCCAGAGGTCTATAGTGCATTGTAACGGGGACAGACTCCATCTCCCAGAGGTCTATAGGGCATTGTAACGGGGATAGACTCCATCTCCCAGAGGTCTATAGTGCATTGTAACAGGGATAGACTCCATCTCCCAGAGGTCTATAGTGCTTTGTAACGGGGATAGACTCCATCTCCCAGAGGTCTATAGGGTATTGTAACGGGGATAGACTCCATCTCCCAGAGGTCTATAGGGCATTGTAACGGGGATATACTCCATCTCCCAGAGGTCTATAGTGCATTGTAACAGGGATAGACTCCATCTCCCAGAGGTCTATAGTGCTTTGTAACGGGGATAGACTCCATCTCCCAGAGGTCTATAGGGCATTGTAACGGGGATAGACTCCATCTCCCAGAGGTCTATAGGGCATTGTAACGGGGATAGACTCCATCTCCCAGAGGTCTATAGGGCATTGTAACGGGGACAGACTCCATCTCCCAGAGGTCTATAGGGCATTGTAACTGGGACAGACTGCATCTCCCAGAGGTCTATAGTGCATTGTAACGGGGACAGACTCCATCTCCCAGAGGTCTATAGGGCATTGTAACGGGGATAGACTCCATCTCCCAGAGGTCTATAGGGCATTGTAACTGGGATAGACTCCATCTCCCAGAGGTCTATAGGGCATTGTAACGGGGATAGACTCCATCTCCCAGAGGTCTATAGGGCATTGTAACTGGGATAGACTCCATCTCCCAGAGGTCTATAGGGCATTGTAACTGGGATAGACTCCATCTCCCAGAGGTCTATAGGGCATTGTAACTGGGATAGACTCCATCTCCCAGAGGTCTATAGGGCATTGTAATGGGGATAGACTCCATCTCCCAGAGGTCTATAGGGCATTGTAATGGGGATAGACTCCATCTCCCAGAGGTCTATAGGGCATTGTAACTGGGATAGACTCCATCTCCCAGAGGTCTATAGTGCATTGTAACTGGGATAGACTCCATCTCCCAGAGGTCTATAGGGCATTGTAACGGGGACAGACTCCATCTCCCAGAGGTCTATAGGGCATTGTAACGGGGATAGACTACATCTCCCAGAGGTCTATAGTGCATTGTAACAGGGATAGACTCCATCTCCCAGAGGTCTATAGGGCATTGTAACTGGGATAGACTCCATCTCCCAGAGGTCTATAGGGCATTGTAACAGGGATAGACTCCATCTCCCAGAGGTCTATAGTGCATTGTAACTGGGATAGACTCCATCTCCCAGAGGTCTATAGGGCATTGTAACTGGGATAGACTCCATCTCCCAGAGGTCTATAGGGCATTGTAACGGGGATAGACTCCATCTCCCAGAGGTCTATAGGGCATTGTAACTGGGATAGACTCCATCTCCCAGAGGTCTATAGGGCATTGTAATGGGGATAGACTCCCGCACCCTGGCTGATACCGACAATAAGCCACCCTGACTTACTTTACACATACAACAATTATATACAATGCAACATTGTATTATGTGTACACTTATACTGGCTGTTGTTTTGTTTACTGTTGAGTGAGAAAACAGTGTTGCACATTATGACACAAATCACCTGACCTGGCTGGGTGTAGTGTAACTACACTATGAGAACCACTGGCCGACATAACGGATTCTGCATTGTGTATTTACTATTTATAAAATCATAACAACCTTTATGGATTCTGCATGCATAATAAAACAGCCATTATGGATTCAGTATTCATAATAACAGCCATTATGGATTCAGTATTTATACTATCATAACAACCATTATGGATTCAGTATTCATATCATAACAACCATTATGGATTCAGTATTCATATCATAACAACCATTATGGATTCAGTATTCATATCATAACAACCATTATCGATTCAGTATTCATATAACAAACATTATGGATTCAGTATTCATATCATAACAACCATTATGGATTCAGTATTCATATCATAACAACCATTATGGATTCAGTATTCATATCATAACAACCATTATGGATTCAGTATTCATATCATAACAACCATTATGGATTCAGTATTCATATCATAACAACCATTATGGATTCAGTATTCATATCATAACAACCATTATGGATTCAGTATTCATATCATAACAACCATTATGGATTCAGTATTCATATAACAACCATTATGGATTCAGTATTCATATCATAACAACCATTATGGATTCAGTATTCATATCATAACAACCATTATGGATTCAGTATTCATATAACAACCATTATGGATTCAGTATTCATATCATAACAACCATTATGGATTCAGTATTCATATCATAACAACCATTATGGATTCAGTATTCATATCATAACAACCATTATCGATTCAGTATTCATATCATAACAACCATTATCGATTCAGTATTCATATAACAACCATTATGGATTCAGTATTCATATCATAACAACCATTATGGATTCAGTATTTCCGGAAAATCGTCACAAATAAAGAAATAAGAACTAAGCTCCTTGTCTTCAGTTACAATCATGCTCTGTCTTTTTTCATATAAATGAAGAGCATGTTTGTTTTTATTTTTCCTTTTAACACATAGAGGATGCATCGGAAACCATGAAAAAACAACATACTATACTATGTCGAAAAACATGATTTTCATCACTTTTTGAAAAACGACATACTATAGTATATATGTCGAAAAGCATGAAAATTGGCATACCATGTTGAAAAGGAGGATTTTCATTTGTTTTATCGTAGAAAACCATGAAATGACAACGCACTATTATGTATGTATGTTTTTTTACGATAAAAACAAATGATCCTACCATGGGTTAGTTTACTTTTAACCTACCACAGGTTACTACCACGGGTTAGTTGTAACCTACCACGGGTTAGTTGTAACCTACCACAGGTTACTACCACGGGTTAGTTGTAACCTACCACGCATGTCAGGTTTAACCTACCACAGGTTACTACCACGGGTTAGTTGTAACCTACCACGCATGTCAAGTTTAACCTACCACAGGTTACTACCACGGGTTAGTTGTAACCTACCACGGGTTAGTTGTAACCTACCACAGGTTACTACCACGGGTTAGTTGTAACCTACCACGCATGTCAGGTTTAACCTACCACAGGTTACTACCACGGGTTAGTTGTAACCTACCACGCATGTCAAGTTTAACCTACCACAGGTTACTACCACGGGTTAGTTGTAACCTACCACGCATGTCAGGATCCACGGGGTTATCCGACTAATGCCTTCGGACTGTTAATTAATTATTATTAAAAAATTGTGTATATATATATATATGTATATATGTGTGTGTGTGTATATATATATATATATAATATACACACACACACACACACACACACTCCATAACCTTTGATTGGGTGGGCAGGACGCACCCTTGCCCCCCCTTAGAACCGGCCCTGGTGGACCTCATGTGGTACTGTCTTGGTGTTATGGATGGTTCTGTACACTGTCTGTGAGGACCTCATGTGGTACTGTCTTGGTGTTATGGATGGTTCTGTACACTGTCTGTGAGGACCTCATGTGGTACTGTCTTGGTGTTATGGATGGTTCTGTACACTGTCTGTGAGGACCTCATGTGGTACTGTCTTGGTGTTATGGATGGTTCTGTACACTGTCTGTGAGGACCTCATGTGGTACTGTCTTGGTGTTATGGATGGTTCTGTTCACTGTCTGTGAGGACCTCATGTGGTACTGTCTTGGTGTTATGGATGGTTCTGTTCACTGTCTGTGAGGACCTCATGTGGTACTGTCTTGGTGTTATGTGCTCTGTGTTGTTTTGATGTGGGTGTTTGTGGGCGACTGTGGCTCAAGAGGTAGAGCAGGTCGTCCAATGATCCATGGGTCGGCGGTTCGAATCCCGGCTCCTCCTGGCTACATGTCGAAGTGTCCTTGGGCAAGACACTGAACCCCAAATTGCTCCCGATGTGCTGGTTGGTGCCTTGCATGGCTTCCGCCGCAATCGGTGTATGAATGTGTGTGTGAATGGGTGAATGTAATGCACAATCTATGTAAAGCGCCTTGGATAAAGGCGCTATATAAAAGCACCATTTACCATTACCCTTTGAACAGACCTGTGAAGACGAATATCCTTCGGGACATTAAAGATTATAAATTATAAATATGTAACTAATGTACTCTGTCAAGGTGCCAACTTGCGCAAGAGGAGCGCGGAAGTGCTGCTACTAACTAACGTCTGTTCTAAATCATTTAGACCCGTTATTGACCTCATACCGACCTTAAAACGTACCTTAGTTATCCTACGTCACCATCAACAGCCAATAACATTGAAACATTTCTTAATTGCGTCACCATCAACAGCCAATAAGGGACAAGCATTCTTACCCAGACATACACACACACACACACACACACACACACACACACACACTGCTGTCCTCCCCGGAGTCTGTTATTACAGTTTATTCAGTTATTGATTAGTTACACATGTGTTTGGTCATTGTTTTTATTCAGCCATCTGGGTTGTCAGGTTGCACTGCTGGTCTAAGGTAAGTGAATGGTGCAACTGTATTTGTCACATTTGTCAAACTAAAGTTGAATTGATGCGGACCTGGGTAGAAAATACTTCTAGATACGAAGTAGCATCTAGATCAGGGGTGGGCAACTTTGACGATGGAGAGGGCCAATATATTTCCACTCCAGAGTGGCCACAGTGCATGTTACTGTCGTAGCAAAAATAGCCAATCTTTTGAGCTTGTAGATCAGCTATTTTTGCTATATTTGCTATATTTGAATTGAAAACCATGAATAATGTTTTTCTATTTTTGAATTGGAATCCTGAAAAGTAACCTTTTCATTGAATTTGAAATGCATTTAGTTATAGTTATGTTAACTGTTAACATAACTACATTGGACACAAAAAGACTAACATTTTAATACTAGTCATTAAGTACTAGTCATTTAATATGTCATATATGTTAATAGTCATGAAGTAATCAAAGCGGGTTTGGAATTGTAAACGGCTGAAATCAATACTATATCAGTATTCTGGTATTAACCTGAGGGCCACATTAAGTGAAGGTGGGGGCCGCCAGTTGCCCATGTATGATCTAGAGTCTAGACCAAGGCACCTATTGTAAGGGTATTGTTCTGTATGATCTAGAGTCTAGACCAAGGCACCTATTGTAAGGGTATTGTTCTGTATGATCTAGAGTCTAGACCAAGGCACCTATTGTAATGATCTAGAGTCTAGACCAAGGCACCTATTGTAAGGGTATTGTTCTGTATGATCTAGAGTCTAGACCAAGGCACCTATTGTAAGGGTATTGTTCTGTATGATCTAGAGTCTAGACCAAGGCACCTATTGTAAGGGTATTGTTCTGTATGATCTAGAGTCTAGACCAAGGCACCTATTGTAATGATCTAGAGTCTAGACCAAGGCACCTATTGATCTAGAGTCTAGACCAAGGCACCTATTGTAAGTGTATTGTTCTGTGATGACATGCAGGGACTGATTAACCCCCACAAGGGCCCCTGGGCCGGTAATTTTTGCAGGGCCCCCACAGCGCGCGTGCGACATTTTCGTGTTGTTCCGTGTTTCTATCATCTTTTTGACCTAAATTTAACAAAATCAATGGCCAATGAAGGGCTCCAGGAGCCCTTTTCAGGGCGTCAAACCTAGTACTGCGCGGTCCAATTTCTCCGAAGGGCCCTTTAGAGCCAAGGGCCCCTGGGCCACGGCCCCACTGGCCCAATGGCTAATTTGTCCCTGATATGTTTAATGTATTGTTTTGTCTATGTACTGTATTCATTGTGTTGAGGACCCCCTCTAAAACCAGATGATGCATCTCAAGGGGCTATCCTCTAAATGAAATTACATTTCAATATATATATTGTGTTCCGTGGCACCCGAGGGTGCCGTGAAGTCCAGGGTGCTTTGGAAGGTATCACTTTAACCCCTCAGACCTAGACCCTCTAGACTTGGTGAAACAGACCCGAGTTACTCTGGACTTGATGCGTTCTTTTTCGATCTACACCAAAATCTCTTTGCCAAAAGCTCTCAACGCATCACAATGTGACTCGTTTTGGGCTTGTAGATCTGCTATTTTAAGCGAATGCTCCCTCCAGAATAGGGATGCTGGGGCTGAAGTGGTTAAACGTTAAAAGTATAACGTTATTCTTATGACCTTTGACCCCTCTA
>NW_027638235.1:445951-488451 GCF_951216825.1 Electrona antarctica
GGGGCGCTACCCCAGAATGGCAGCACGCCCGGACCTTTTCTGGTGGCCTGCCGCCTATTGGCCTGCCTGCCTGTCAAAAAAAAAAAAAAAAAAAAAAAACATTTTTTTTTTTTTTTTTTTTTTTTTATCATGGCGGCCCCCTACGGTCGCGGCCCACCGGGCAAATGCCCGGTATGCCCGGTGGCCAGTCCAGCCCTGCATCTGTCTATATATTGTCTGTATCTATTCTTGAGAAATTATCATATTTTAGTAACTATGAAATTGCACTACAGCATTTAGTTGTTGATAAAAGCTTACAAATATGAAATAGAGTTGAATGTCAGCACACAACCAGTGCACACTGGTGGCATCACTGCTTTGTAAATCAGCATGGGGTTCAGTGTCAGCTGATGTAGATGTACTGATGCTTCATTAGCCTTGTAGTTGTAGTATAGTTGTGCTGACAGTCCCATATCCAGTAGCTAGTAAACCATAGGGTGACGGGTACGGTCGCCCCTTTTCCACCTCGCCCCACTACTCTACCGAGCTGTAAATAACACATATAATTCATGTTGGTGATTATATAAAAGGTATTGCATTCATTCATCATTGTTAAGTTCACTCTGTATATCCATGGGCATAATAGCATGATGATGCCATTTCAAAACAGGGGCTACATGGAAAAAAATTGTTTAATAAAACAAAATTAACTGCTAGAAGGTCCTAAATTAACTTAATTCAGCAGTCACCGTCTCTGTGTCATGTTATTCTTTCTTACAGAGTATAGAGATCGACTACTATACAATCAAATAACACAATACAAGATAATTTCAGATTTCAGAGAGGGAGGGAAATACTAAATTAACTACATTCAAACATTTTGTGGGGGCGAGTTGGTAAAGGGGTGATTTGTTTGGTATTCAACCACATAATACGCATTGTTATGCAGATGACACACAGTTATACATTCCACTCAAGCCCGGTGACACCAGTAACATGACCCAAATTCTCACCTGTTTATCTGAAATCAAATGTTGGATGTCCCAGAACTCTCTCCAACTTAATGAGTCAAAAACTGAGATCCTCCTATTTGGCCCTTCCCACTCCACCATCCCCTTCCACTCACATCTTGGCACTCTGTCAAACAATGTTAAGACCTCGGCCCGCAACTTGGGCGTGATGTTTGATTTGGATTTATCTTTTAATGTGCAAGTAACGAAAGTGGTACAATCTTGTTTCGTTCAACTTAGAAATATTTCTAAAATTAAGTCATTTTTATCAATTGCAGACCTCGAAAAAGTCATTCATGTTTTTATTTCATCTCGTTTAGACTACTGGAATTCACTATACTCAGGGCTCAACAAAAAAGTTATCTCCCGTCTTCAACTTGTGCAAAACTCCGCAGCTAGACTACTAACAAGGTCTCGGAGGCGGGACCACATTACACCAATCCTGGCTGCTCTCCACTGGCTGCCAGTGTCTTTTAGAGTTGATTTCAAAATTGTATTGATTACTTTTAAAGCCCTGCGGGGCCTGGCTCCTAGCTATATCTCAGATATGTTGAAACCTTACAGGCCAGTACGCACCCTCAGATCCTCAGGTCTGGCCCTCCTGGAAGTTCCCTCGACTCGCCTAGTCACTATGGGCAACCAGGCTTTTGCTGCCCGGGCACCTAGACTCTGGAATGACCTACCTCTCGCTCTAAGGCTAGCTAACTCTGTGTCAACATTCAAATCACATTTGAAAACATATTTGTACACGAAAGCCTTTCCTTAGATTCATCATATTGCTCTTTTTTCTTTCATGTCCATGTATGTACTGTATATGTTCTATTATTGTCTTACACTGTATTTTTATGCATTTTCAATTGATTGTTGTTTACCAAGTTTCATGCTTGTATCTCCATTTGAACGATCCTTTGCACTCCGTCCGTCCGTCCGTCCGTCTGTGATTGGTATTATATTTCTTCTGTGTACTGCTGTAACATTTTATTGCTGTTTTATTCCAGTAAGTGCCTCTAAACTGTTTTTATATTCCATTGGAACGCACTTTGTAACTCTGTTTTGAAAGGCGCTTTATAAATAAAGTTTATTATTATATTGATCTCAAACTCTGCACACACACTCTGTGGATGGCAGAGCTGAACCTCTGCCCCGAGTTTTTCACATGGCCCTGTTATAGCGCCACCAGGAGGTCATTTGTTGTCAACACACCTACAGATTTCGTCCAAACATCACGCAAACTGGTACACAGTCTCTCTAGAGCCATTACACAAAACTGGTATTTCAGATTTGTCATACTCCATCCTGATTGGCTAAGATTGGCTTCCAAAGTTTGCAGGAGTGCTCTGTTTTGAACACATTGAGTGATTTCCGTGAAATTTTGCACACACATTCCCGCTAGGCAGAGGAAGAAATGCCTAGCGGCAATCTGTTAATAAATGCAGAAACTTCTCAAATCAGCCTCATGGTGGTGCTATAACGTGGTTTTTACCTAACTGCACCGATCTGTGTAAAACTTTGTATGCATACTCCCTAGAGGCCAAGGAAAAACCTTTGCCCTGTATTTTTCACATCTGCTCTTTATAGCGCCACCAGGAGGCCGTGTTTAAAACATTTTTTTATTACTACTTTGGATTTTATCAAAATGTCACGCTAATCGGTACACATGATCTCTATAGTCATGTGATCAACACGGTTCTGTTTGATTTCTCATATTCTAGACTGACCATACAGTACGTCCTCTTTTCCCCTTCCCCGTCCTCTCCTTGGGCTGTCCAGGTTTTTTTGTTATAAATTACTAATAATTACTAATAATAATTACAAATGTCGGGGGCTTTGCGCGTATCATCTGTGCGGAGAACGCTCACAGACCATTAAAGCATGTGTATTTACAATGCAGTTGTAAATCCTTGACTCAAGCAGTGGGAGGGTTGGGGGGGAGGAGGGGAGGAGGTCTACTCCTCCATTCAAAGGTGTGTTACTTAGAGACACTGAGCTATACATCTCCTTACAACTGTGCTTTACCAGAGTGTGCTGTTAAATAAATAAATAGCGTTTGACTGCACGTTTAGGTGAGGAACCGAAATTGAATTATTTGTATGGGTACCCGGTACCAACCATGTGTTAATTCGGTTCCTACTTGGAACCACATTTCGGTACCCAATAACCATCCCTAAATACCAACACAGCTTGCATGTTATTTTAAAACATTTTATTATGTTTCTCTCTCCTCATTCTCCCTCCCAGATGTCTGTCCTACCCAACTCAAACATGTCTACAGCAGAAAGAGACATCTCAACCAACACCAGAGAACTCATACAGCAGAGAAGCCCTACCACTGTGACCAGTGTGGGAAACGGTTCAGCGACAGCAGTCACCTCAAACGTCACCAAATAATTCATACAGCAGAGAAGCCTAAGAAGCCTTACGCCTGTGACCAGTGTGGGACTAGGTTCACCAAGAGCAGTCATCTCAAAGGTCACCAGATAATTCATACAGGAGAGAAGCCCTACGCCTGTGACCAGTGTGGGACTAGGTTCACCAAGAGCAGTTCTCTCAAACGTCACCAGATAATTCATACAGGAGAGAAGCCCTACGCCTGTGACCAGTGTGGGACTAGGTTCACCAAGAGCAGTTCTCTCAAACGTCACCAGATAATTCATACAGGAGAGAAGCCCTACGCCTGTGACCAGTGTGGGACTAGGTTCACCAAGAGCAGTTCTCTCAAACGTCACCAGATAATTCATACAGGAGAGAAGCCCTACGCCTGTGACCAGTGTGGGACTAGGTTCACCAAGAGCAGTTCTCTCAAACGTCACCAGATATTTCATACAGGAGAGAAGCCTTACGCCTGTGACCAGTGTGGGACTAGGTTCACCAAGAGCAGTTCTCTCAAACATCACCAGATAATTCATACAGGAGAGAAGCCTTACGCCTGTGACCAGTGTGGGACTAGGTTCACCAAGAGCAGTCAACTCAAACGTCACCAGATAATTCATACAGGAGAGAAGCCCTACACCTGTGACCAGTGTGGGACTAGGTGCAGCCAGAGCAGTCATCTCAAAAGTCACCAGAGAATTCATACAGGAGAGAAGCCTTACACCTGTAACCAGTGTGGGACTAGGTTCAGCGACAGCAATAATCTCAAACGTCACCAAAGAATGCACACAGGAGAGAAGCCCTACACCTGTGACCAGTGTGGGACTAGGTGCAGCCAGAGCAGTCATCTCAAAAGTCACCAGAGAATTCATACAGGAGAGAAGCCTTACACCTGTGACCAGTGTGGGACTAGGTTCAGCGACAGCAATACTCTCAAACGTCACCAAAGAATTCATACAGGAGAGAAGCCCTACACCTGTGACCAGTGTGGGAAAGGGTTCAGAGACGGCAGTAATCTCACAACTCATAAGATAAGTCATAGAGGAGAGAAGCCCTACCACTGTGAGCAGTGTGGGAAAGGGTTCAGCAGCAACCGTAAGCTCAAACGTCATGAGAGAAGTCATAGAGAGAAGACCAGCTACCACTGACAGTTGGAGATTTTGATTAAAACTCTTCTCTGTAAAGTCTCACCTCAGACAACATCCCATCCTCTGTAAAGTATCACCTCAAACAACATCCCATCCTCTGTAAAGTCTCACCTCAAACAACATCCCATCCTCTGTAAAGTCTCACCTCAGACAACATCCCATCGTAAGATACTTTGGGCAATGCACACTTACCGATACAACACGCACACAAACTTGAACACACACACATGCACAGTTGCACACACAGCCAGCCATGCACGTATGCACACGACACACACACACACACACACATTCTCCCCTCAATACATATTCCCCCTGAAGAATGAAGATCTCTTGGAATTCCTTAAATTCTATACTAGGCTACCACCCAAAGTACTCACTTTTTTCTTTACTACATCATAACTTCGATGATGATGAAACGTTGCTCGTTAAGGTCAGGTGTAGCCATGGGTCACATGGGTCAGCCTGTTTTTGCGACCGCTACATTTACAGAGCAAACCGTGTACAGAAACGTTCCATTTACAGAGCAAACCGTGTACAGAAACGTTCCATTTACAGAGCAAACCGTGTACAGAAACGTTCCATTTACAGAGCAAACAGTGTACAGAAACGTTCCATTTACAGAGCAAACCGTGTACAGAAACGTTCCATTTACAGAGCAAACCGTGTACAGAAACGTTCCATTTACAGAGCAAACCGTGTACAGAAACGTTCCATTTACAGAGCAAACCGTGTACAGAAACGTTCCATTTACAGAGCAAACCGTGTACAGAAACGTTCCGATTTCAAATATAAAGTACTCACCCCGGGAGCACGGACGTTAGAATGTTGCTGGGACGGTTATTGCCACCCGTGCATTACACCTTGTTGTCACCTTGTTGAACAACGTGGAATAGCCGACCCAGGAACATTCTAACATCCGTGGCACTTTGGTGAGCTCTTTATATTTGCAATGTGAACGTTAACATGTACACGTTTGATCTGTAAATGTAGCAGTCGCAAAAAACAAAACAAAAAACAGGCTGAAGTTGTTTCAGGGCGAGGTCAAATTTCACCTGTAGTTGTGGAAAAGCAGTGGTTGTAAAGTAATTAAAGCTGCTATAAGCAATAATATGTCAACATTTTAATGATCTTTTTATTTATTTATGTTTTGGTATTCAGACAGCCAGCAGGGGGGGGGGGTATTCAGACAGCCAGCAGGGGGGGGGGGGGTATTCAGACAGCCAGCAGGGGGGGGGGGGTATTCAGACAGCCAGCAATGAGTAAAATGCTCCCAAAAAAGGTTTAGTCTCTGTAACACATCTAGGGGCCGCAATCTGCATTCAAAGATTTTCCTAAAAGCTTTGTCATTGGTCGATTTGCCTATCTACTTCCTGATTGGTTAGTCATTGTGACCGGGTTTTTTTTTCGACCAATGACAAAGCTTCTAGGAACATCTTTGAATGCAGATTGTAACCCCTATAGATGTGTCACAGAGACTAAAGTTTTTTTGGGAGCCTTTTACTCATTGCTGGCTGTCTGAATACCAAAAAATAAATATAAAAAAGGTCATTAAATGTTGACATTGTTGCTTATAGCAGCTTTAAGTACGCCTACATGTACTCAATAATATTTTCATGTATCAATACTTTTCAATACTTTTCATCATTCTACCTTTTATACCACAAGTATTTGAAAACTTTATTTAATTGTTATTATTACCGCTGTTTATGTTTGTTCTGTAACCTGACCTACGTCTGATTATTAGTTGTATTTCTTTTTTTTGTTGTTCACTTGTTAATTTAGTGAGGAGTACAATATGTCATATTATTTGTGATTACCATTATACTGACACCTGTGGGTGCTAATCTGCATAAGCACTAGAGGGCGATGCAAGCCAATCGCATCTCAGTGATGTCACAGACCAGCGGTGAATAAAAATGCATGTTGCAAACAACAGAACGCTCATACTCTTATTGTTATTGTAAAGTAAATGGACGTACTAACCCTTTAACCCATTTTGGGCGGGAACCCCTTTTGGTGTTTTAAGCATTATGTTATACTTTAGCTATTGAAAAATAGCAGATCGGTGCCGCGCTATGAGCTTGTAGATCTGTTATTATCATAAGGACTAAGACTTGTTTACATCAGGGTCCACCATTTTCAATTCATAACATTTAAAGACTTATAAATATACATGTCTATAACAAAACAAAGGAAATCATCATAAAAATAACATTAAAAAAGGAAAAACACGTACAGTATGGGGAACGGATGTTACTAGGGACTGGGAGTAAATTATTCTTTGCTTTGTATATTGAGTTTGTTTTGAACTTGACCAGATCCATAGGCTACAATGCAGAAATAGTATATTTGTATGTCTCTAAATGTCATGATGAATTGAACATTGTGGACCCTATTGTAAACAAGTGTAATGCTTTATGGTGTCGTCTATACACACACACACACACACACACACACACACACACACACGGTTTTGTATTGAGTTGTGCTGTAATGTACTGTAATTCTCCAATCTGTTAATACATTCTTCAATCAATCAACCAACCGTGTAGCCAACATGGTGTACAATTCTCAATGCTCTGTCCTGGAGTATACTGTACATAAGTTGTTTCATAAGCATTCCTCCAAACAACACAGTAAGTAAATATATAGTAAATATGGCACAATATTGTTCACAGTGAACTATATTATACAACATGTCACCAAACCAAGCAGAATATAGGCTTTGCTGCCATCTTGTGGTGACAACAGGACATACATCAAACATTCCTGTTCACACTCTAAATGGGAACTGCCCATTGATCCGAAGTCCCGTTAGTCCGAACATGCATTAAGGTTGGCGAACATGCACTGCTCCCGTTACACAACTACTGAACATTACTGTCGTTTCTAATGAGAGACATTCAACTGTTATATAATTATATATAACAGTTATATAATTATGTTCCTAAAATCATAATTATTTAAACCCAACGTGTGTCTTTTAGCAATGAAGTCACCGGATTCTGGTTGGGACTTCCGGTGTGTTACACTGAAACCGGTATCTCTATGGAACTCTGTGACCTTCAGGAAGTCACCGGATTCTTGTTGAGAGTTCCGGTGTGTTACACCGAAACTACAGTCTCTCGCGTAGCCAGACAACTATTCCACAATCTCCGAATGCTATATATAGGTATGATGAAGCGTTTGGAATGAATGCTATATATATGTTATATAGGCAGGCAACAGTCTGGTAACGCGAGACCCCCAGGGGTCCTTGAGGCAGTTCCAGGGGGTCCCCATGCAGCTAAATGATAGTATGGAACCAAATGGACCTATATGGGTCTGTAACTCTGAGAGTGTACAAATGGACCCTAACAGGTCCATTTGGTTCCATTTGTACACTCTCAGTTACATTATCATAGATTTTTACAATATAAATTGGGGGTCCCAGAGGTAGAAATGCCATTAAATGGGGGTCCGTAGACTAATGCATGTCAAACTGGGGGTCCTTGAAATTTAACAGGTTGAGAATCACTCAAGTCCCTGGCATATCTCTTCAAATGGGGGTCCCTGGCATATCTCTTCAAATGGGGGTCCCTGGCATATCTCTTCAAATGGGGGTCCCTGGCATATCTCTTCAAATGGGGGTCCCTGGCATATCTCTTCAAATGGGGGTCCCTGGCATATCTCTTCAAATGGGGGTCCCTGGCATATCTCTTCAAATGGGGGTCCCTGGCATATCTCTTCAAATGGGGGTCTCTGGCATATCTCTTCAAATGGGGGTCCCTGGCATAGCTCTTCAAATGGGGGTCCCTGGCATATCTCTTCAAATGGGGGTCCCTGGCATATCTCTTCAAATGGGGGTCCCTGGCATATCTCTTCAAATGGGGGTCTCTGGCATATCTCTTCAAATGGGGGTCTCTGGCATATCTCTTCAAATGGGGGTCCCTGGCATATCTCTTCAAATGGGGGTCCCTGGCATATCTCTTCAAATGGGGGTCCCTGGCATATCTCTTCAAATGGGGTTCGTGGGGCTGATTAGTGTCAATGTGGGGGTCCTTATGGGGGTTCGTGGGGCTGATTAGTGTCAATGTGGGGGTCCTTGGGGGTCCGCGAGGCTACTGAGTGTCAATGTGGGGGTCCTTGGGGGTCCGCGAGGCTACTGAGTGTCAATGTGGGGGTCCTTGGGGGTCCGCGAGGCTACTGAGTGTCAATGTGGGGGTCCTTGGGGGTCCGCGAGGCTACTGAGTGTCAATGTGGGGGTCCTTGGGGGTCCGCGAGGCTACTGAGTGTCAATGTGGGGGTCCTTGGGGGTCCGCGAGGCTACTGAGTGTCAATGTGGGGGTCCTTGGGGGTCCGCGAGGCTACTGAGTGTCAATGTGGGGGTCCTTGGGGGTCCGCGAGGCTACTGAGTGTCAATGTGGGGGTCCTTGGGGGTCCGCGAGGCTACTGAGTGTCAATGTGGGGGTCCTTGGGGGTCCGCGAGGCTACTGAGTGTCAATGTGGGGGTCCTTGGGGGTCCACGAGGCTACTGAGTGTCAATGTGGGGGTCCTTGGGGGTCCGCGAGGCTACTGAGTGTCAATGTGGGGGTCCTTGGGGGTCCGCGAGGCTACTGAGTGTCAATGTGGGGGTCCTTGGGGGTCCGCGAGGCTACTGAGTGTCAATGTGGGGGTCCTTGGGGGTCCGCGAGGCTACTGAGTGTCAATGTGGGGGTCCTTGGGGGTCCGCGAGGCTACTGAGTGTCAATGTGGGGGTCCTTGGGGGTCCGCGAGGCTACTGAGTGTCAATGTGGGGGTCCTTGGGGGTCCGCGAGGCTACTGAGTGTCAATGTGGGGGTCCTTATGGGGGTCCACAGGGCTGATTAGTGTCAATGTGGGGGTCCTTATGGGGGTCCACAGGGCTGATTAGTGTCAATGTGGGGGTCCAATGTGGGGGTCCTTGACATGAACAATGTGGGGGTCCTTGACATGAACAATGTGGGGGTCCTTGACATGAACAATGTGGGGGTCCTTGACATGAACAATGTGGGGGTCCTTATGGGGGTCCACAGGGCTGATTAGTGTCAATGTGGGGGTCCTTATGGGGGTCCACAGGGCTGATTAGTGTCAATGTGGGGGTCCAATGTGGGGGTCCTTGACATGAACAATGTGGGGGTCCTTGACATGAACAATGTGGGGGTCCTTGACATGAACAATGTGGGGGTCCTTGACATGAACAATGTGGGGGTCCTTGACATGAACAATGTGGGGGTCCTTGACATGAACAATGTGGGGGTCCTTGACATGAACAATGTGGGGGTCCTTGACATGAACAATGTGGGGGTCCTTGACATGAACAATGTGGGGGTCCTTGACATGAACAATGTGGGGGTCCTTGACATGAACAATGTGGGGGTCCTTGACATGAACAATGTGGGGGTCCTTGACATGAACAATGTGGGGGTCCTTGACATGAACAATGTGGGGGTCCTTGACATGAACAATGTGGGGGTCCTTGACATGAACAATGTGGGGGTCCTTGACATGAACAATGTGGGGGTCCTTGACATGAACAATGTGGGGGTCCTTGACATGAACAATGTGGGGGTCCTTGACATGAACAATGTGGGGGTCCTTGACATGAACAATGTGGGGGTCCTTGACATGAACAATGTGGGGGTCCTTGACATGAACAATGTGGGGGTCCTTGACATGAACAATGTGGGGGTCCTTGACATGAACAATGTGGGGGTCCTTGACATGAACAATGTGGGGGTCCTTGACATGAACAAGTTTGGGAACCAGTGGTATAAAGAAACTAAGTACTTATGAAGGCTATATCGACCAATCAGAACTGGGAGCAGAGCTAAGTAACTCTACTGAAGGCTATATCGACCAATCAGAACTGGGAGCAGAGCTAAGTAACT
Organism: Electrona antarctica; assembly: GCF_951216825.1. Lineage (NCBI taxonomy): Eukaryota > Metazoa > Chordata > Actinopteri > Myctophiformes > Myctophidae > Electrona > Electrona antarctica. Next base: position 456,350 of record NW_027638235.1, read on the forward strand.
CTATATCGACCAATCAGAACTGGGAGCAGAGCTAAGTAACTCTATATCGACCAATCAGAACTGGGAGCAGAGCTAAGTAAGGCTATATCGACCAATCAGAACTGGGAGCAGAGCTAAGTAAGGCTATATCGACCAATCAGAACTGGGAGCAGAGCTAAGTAAGGCTATATCGACCAATCAGAACTGGGAGCAGAGCTAAGTAACTCTATATCGACCAATCAGAACTGGGAGCAGAGCTAAGTAAGGCTATATCGACCAATCAGAACTGGGAGCAGAGCTAAGTAAGGCTATATCGACCAATCAGAACTGGGAGCAGAGCTAAGTAAGGCTATATCGACCAATCAGAACTGGGAGCAGAGCTAAGTAACTCTATATCGACCAATCAGAACTGGGAGCAGAGCTAAGTAACTCTACTGACTGACAAGGATTTCCAACTGGGTCCAGTGAGGTGACTCATGACTCACAATCTGTTCAAAGGTTATGGCAAATCATACAAACTATTACTATTTTTTTGTATAAGTCGGGACATGATACAGGAATGTGTACCGATTTGCATACATGTAGGTGAAACCGTATTATGTGGCTTGAAGAGCAAAGTTTTGTAGGGGGCGCTGTTGAGCCATTAGGCCACGCGCCTTTTTAAGACGATTAAAATCAGTCGATTAAAAATAATGTCCTAGATTGGTCTGGTAACACTACACATGAGCGCATACACACACACACACACACACACACACACACACACACACACACACACACACACACACACACACACACACACACACACACACACACACACACACACACAGAGAGAGAGAGAGGTAGAAATAGTTTGCTGTCGTTAGTTCGGACTCTCGCCTAACGTGGACCGGCAATATGCCATGGACCAATCAGGGTCATCGAGTCGTTAAGCCTCTCCACCAACGGCAAGGTCACAGCAATGGGAGAGGGAGGTGGCCCTTAAAAGGGCCGTTGGGGGGAGGTGTTAGAGCTCCCTCCACTGGCAGACGGCGGCCCTGCACAGAGGACAGCGTGCCAGGCTGCCAGCCTGTGCCAGCCTCTCGGCACAGAGGCGGCAGCAGCAGGCGTGTCCACAGGGCACGAAGACCACCTGAGGCCGGGCGTCCATGCACACCACACACTCCTCGTCCTCCAGGGGGGGCGGGGGAGCAGAGGGGAGCGGAGCTGGAGTCTGACCCGGTACCACCGAGGCCCGGTTCAGCTGCATCTCCACCTCCAACTCCCTCTTCTCCTTCAGCAGCCAGGGGACGGTCACCTCGCGGTGCCAGCGCTCGATGCGCGCTCTGTTCTTCAGCACCTCGCGGATCCTGCGCTCCATCACCTCCGGCGTGGACTCCAAGCCCAGGTGGAACTTGAGTCTGAGGAAGGCTCTAGCCATCCTGGACCGTTGGGGCAGCGTGGTACCTCTATGGTAGCGTCTGTCCGCTAGTGGAGAAGAAGACATGTTGGAGATAAACTCTTACTGAGAGAAGAAGACAAGATGAAGATGGTGACACAACAATGATGTGGCTTCTCTGGAAACACCTCGTCCTTTTATCCAGGACGTCAGCCAATCGCAGAGTTCGCTGACGTGGCTCATTTGAATAAAATAATACACAAACAAACGAGATTCACGCGTTGCCATGGGGATGCAGCGCTGCGTGGCTCATTTGAATAAAATAATACACAAAACGCACTGGCGTTGCCATGGGGATGCAGCACTGCGCGCGCACCCATCAACAACGCAACGGGACGATGACGTCGTGCGAGTGACGCGGTCAACTGTGATTGGTCGACTCAATGCTGCACAACTAGGCCTTTGTTGACATCTCGTAACCCTGGTGATTATTAATGTATCTGGACTGAGCGGTGAGTTCAAAGCTGTGTTTATTATTATTATTGTTATTATTAGTGTTCATTTGTTGATAATAATGTGTGTCTGTGTACAACGATGCAGTCTCCCGGCTAGCTGCTGATAGCAAGCTATAGCTAGCTGTAGATGCTGCTAACATTATAACTCTATGGAAGCTAGTTAGCACCATGTTAGCTGCTAGCTATGCTATGACTATGGTGTTAGCTAGCTAGCTGTGCTATCTAGTTAGCACCATATAGTTATAAGGTCGATTAAGACATGCGAATCCCTTGACTCCTTCAAAACCGCTCTCAAAGGGCACCTACGGATGGCTGCAATTCGAAACTGGCCCCCGTAAAATCTGAATCCCCACCCCACCCCCCCCCCCCCCTTTTCCCCTCACTGTATATGTTTATTTTCCCTTTTTACCTCCATTATGATGAATTCCTGTTCTGTTCTTTGTCTATATAGAAGTGTCTATTTGTACGTCTCTAAATGTTTTGATGAATTGAACATGGTGGACCCTATTGTAAACAAGTGTAATGCTTAATTGGGTCGTCCACTCACAGTTAACAGCCTTTGTATTGAGTTTGTGCTTGAAATGTACTGAATTCTGCAAACTGTTAATCAAATTTTCAATCAATCAATCAATCAGGTTAGCTGCTAGCTATATGCTATCGGCAGCTGCTAGTGTAGCAGAGTGGCTCAGAGCCTCAGCCTGGTGGCCTCAAAAGTCTAGTCCTCCGGGTCCCTTTGGTCTAGTGGTTAAGATGTTGGACTTTCATGCGGGAGCCCCGGGACCGAGTTCGAATCCCGGGTGTTCTACTAGGCTCGCTAGCTGTAGGTGCTGCTAACCTTATAACTATATGGTGCTAACTAGCTAGCTATGCTACCGGTAGCTGCTAGCTGTTATGAATCAACCCTTTGAGATGTTGATGAGCCAAATTAAAGCTTAATGTCTCACTTCATCAGCTCTATTCTTAATGCATTTATACCAGAATCTATTCTTCTGTGTTGTGTTTATAATCTATTCTACTGACTGTTACTGTGTTTATACCATATTATAATATATTCTACTGACTGTTACTGTGTTTATACCATATTATAATATATTCTACTGACTGTTACTGTGTTTATACCATATTATAATATATTCTACTGACTGATACCATATTATAATATATTCTACTGACTGTGCAGCAACACACATTTACACCAGTTGTCTGAATGTGTTTTGATTCAAGGTTTCAAGGTTCAAGGTTCTTTATTACCCCTCACCCCTGTTGTTCAACCTCAACATGGCCAATAAGGATATTTAACACTGAGGTGCCCACAATGTTTACGTGCCCACTCTTCCTGCACCATTTTGCAATGCGAAATGCCACCGAATTTGTCAGAGGTGATCATAATGGTAAAGGGCACCTACGGACGGCTGCAATTCGAAACTGGCCCCTGTAAAATCGGAATCCCTCAAACACGAACGCAAGGACAACACAAGAGACGGTCGCGGCCACACAGCCAACTCAAGGTATGGCCACTGAGCCGACTTGGGGACCCAACGCAAGGACAACACAAGAGACGGTCACGGCCACACAGCCAACTCAAGGTACGGCCACGGAGCCGACTTGGGGACCCAACACAAGGACAACACAAGAGACGGTCACTGCCACAAAGCCAACTCAAGGTACGGCCACGGAGCCGACTTGGGGACCCAACGCAGCTCCTCCAAGGAAAACAAACAAATTAACGGAGCTGAACGTGAATCCCCCCCACCGCCCACCCCTTTTCTTCCCTCACTGTATATGTTTCTTTTCCCTTTTTACCTCCTTTATGATGAATTCCTGTTCTGTCTATATAGAAGTGTCTATTTGTACGTCTCTAAATGTTTTTGATGATTTGAACATGGTGGACCCTATTGGAAACAAGTGTAATGCTTAATTGGGTCGTCCACTCACAGTTAACAGCCTTTGTATTGAGTTTGTGCTTGAAATGTACTGTAATTCTGCAAACTGTTAATCAATTCTTCAATCAATCAATCAATCAATGGTAAATGGTGCATTTATATAGCGCCTTTATCCAAGGCGCTTTACATAGATTGTGCATTACATTCACCCATTCACACACTCATTCATACACCGATTGCGGCGGAAGCCATGCAAGGTACCAACCAGCACATCGGGAGCAATTTGGGGTTCAGTGTCTTGCCCAAGGACACTTCGACATGTAGACAGGAGGAGCCGGGATTCGAACCGCCGACCCATGGATCATTGGACGACCTGCTCTACCTCTTGAGCCACAGTCGCCACAGTCATGTGTGTAAGCTAGTAGCCTGCACACAGCGCTCCTCATCATGTGTGTAAGCTAGTAGCCTGCACACAGCGCTACTCATCATGTGTGTAAGCTAGTAGCCTGCACACAGCGCTGCTCAAATAACAAGCTATTAAAAGGTATTTTTCGGAGGCACTCTATGTTGAATCAAACAAAACAACACGCTTAGTGTTTGGGGACATGTTCTGTTATGTGTCTGCTGTCTCTGTGGATTCAGCGCGTGTAAACCCAGCATCATAATCCAGTTGTAAAATGGCTGGTTAAAGTCTGCATCTTTGTTTAGTTTTTTCGGTTAAAGTCTGCATCTTTGTTTAGTTTTTTCGGAGTTTATCAGTGAGCGCGCCGCCGCCACTTGTACGACATGCGCAGAGAGAGAGAGAGAGAGATAGAGAGAGAGAGAGAGAGAGAGAGAGAGAGAGGGGACTCTGTGATTGAGCCAAAATGAAGTAATATTTTATTATCTACTAACATAGCCGCCTGGCGCCTGTGCCTCAGTGCCCGTGCCTCAGCGCCTGTGCCTCAGTGCCCGTGCCTCAGTGCCCGTGCCTCAGTGCCCGTGCCTCAGTGCCTCAGTGCCCGTGCCTCAGTGCCCGTGCCTCAGTGCCTGTGCCTCAGTGCCCGTGCCTCAGTGCCCGTGCCTCAGCGCCCACAGAAAAAACAGATTGATTTTTTCTTTTTGCCTTTTCCAAGTATCACCGGTGCGACCTCGTTAAATTTGAAGTAGCACCTTAATAAATTAGGTGCCATATGTGACCTATTAAGTCACACACTGGAGCCCTGATTCTATACAAGGCTATGTCGACACAATGCTATCTAAACTAGATAATTTGAGCCTTTGCGTACGCCTGTAAGGTCGTCGAGGCTAGGGCAAGTGCTACAGGCTATGATGGAGTCTGAAGAGGTGGGTTTTCAGCCTAGGGCGGAAGATTGGGAGTCTGCAGCTCTGATTGCAATGGGAAGGAAGTGCATTCCATAGTTTGGGATGTTTGGGATGTGTGGAGCGTTTTCCCGGCATTTTCCCAGAGTCATCCCGGCATTTTTATTTTATATTTTTTAATGGAGGGACATACAGGAGGCTGACATGAAATGGGGAGAGGGATGGGGGGGTGACATGCAGTAAAGGCCGTCGGGATCGGGAGTCAAACCCACGGCACACTGCCAGACTGGATTGCCAGCCAAGGTGCCTGGACCGCTGAGCCACGGCCCAGGCCTGTACTGGCATTTTTAGTGAATGTTCTTCCAGCTTCCCTGCGTTGCTGAGTGCCCGGGAGGGTTTGTAGAGTTCAATAAGACTTGCAATATATGGGGGTGCCATACCTTTGGTTGCTTTGAATCAGAGCATCAGAGCCAATGGAGGGAGCAGAGAAGGGGGAGGGGCAGCGACCGGGAGCCAATGGAGGGAGCGGGGAAGGGGAAGGGGGAGACATGTCAGAATTTTGGCTGGTTGAAGACCAAGCAAGCTGCGTCATTTTAGATTAATTGGAGAGGCTTAAGTGCCCATGCCAGTAAGGAGGGAGTTACAATAGTCAAGTTTTGACATTCAGTTGTTGTTTTTTTGTCACTGTGTTTTCCACAGACCACTGGGAGAGATTACGTTATCAGGAGATGGACTCCAAAAGATCTTCATCCACATCAGAGGATCAGTGACAGATGGACCAGAGACATGGACTGATTGATGCAAGACTCAACCCTGTAGTAAAGTTGTACAGGATATGTACAGGTATATGTACTTATGGTTTTTCTCCCCAATGTATTTGTTATGTTGACACTGCTTATTGCATCCTACCGACTCTGGTACCAGTGAGGAGCCCCCACCGGGAGGATGTAGAGGCTTCGTCCTACTGACTCTGGTACCAGTGAGGAGCCCCCACTGGTAATATTTATTGTATTCCTTCATTCCAGTCCAGTGTGTGGAGTCCAGTCTGCAGGGGAAGATCAGTTCTCCAGCCACGACTGGTTCTATTAAACAGGAACCTGAAGACCACCTTAAACAGGAACCTGAAGACCACCTTAAACAGGAACCTGAAGATCACCTTAAACAGGAACCTGAAGGCCACCTTAAACAGGAACCTGAAGACCACCTTAAGCAGGAACCTGAAGACCACCTCAAACAGGAACCTGAAGACCACCTTAAACAGGAACCTGAAGACCACCTTAAACAGGAACCTGAAGACTACCTTAAACAGGAACCTGAAGACTACCTTAAACAGGAACCTGAATTCCACCTTAAACAGGAACCTGAAGACCACCTTAAACAGGAACCTGAAGACCACCTGGATCTCAGTAAGTTTAAATCGTCTTTATTTATTTTATTTGTGAAAGTGGGTCGGTACTGAGGGTGTAAAGATGAACCGATATGAATCCGTTATCGACAAGCATTCAAAAAACAATCAAAAAGTATTCTGAATGTGATGATGGTTTGGTTGTAAAAGTATTTATGGGTTCACATAAGCTTTTCAGTTAATTCTACTTCAGTTATTAACTAACCTGCTGCAGAAGACTTTCTAAATAATAATGGCTACGTCTCATTCAGCTCGTCTCACATCTTCTATGAGAGCGCTGCAATGTCAACAAACAACGACCACACTATTTACAGCACAGAGCGCAGTCAGCGCACCGTCACATTTCAATGTTGGAACATGTGGACAGAGAGTAATCTGTTGATACTTCTTCCAGACACTACTCTGCACTGAGGTACAAGATTCAAACCTTTTATAGAGTTTCTTTGTATTATTTTTCCTAGACTTTCTGCACGTCCCTGTGTGTAAAGAGGAGGTTCCACCTGAAGAGGAGAGGATCTCCAGTCTGGTCCAGGAGGAACCACAACCTCCACACATTAAAGAGGAACAGGAGGAGCTACTTCAAAGAGCAGAAGAGGCTGGTGGGTCAACGTTGACATCACTAGCAGTGAAAAGTGAAGATGATGATGATGGAAACAGAGAGACAGAGCCTGTAGCCACCTCAACTGAACACAAGCTGTCCCAGGACCTGGAATCATCCAAACAACCTGACTCCATGAGGAGTCACACAGGAGGACAGCGCAAGCTGTCCCAGGACCTGGAATCATCCAAACAACCTGACTCCATGAGGAGTCACACAGGAGGACAGCGCAAGCTGTCCCAGGACCTGGAATCATCCAAACAACCTGACTCCATGAGGAGTCACACAGGAGGACAGTGCAAGCTGTCCCAGGACCTGGAATCATCCAAACAACCTGACTCCATGAGGAGTCACACAGGGAAGAAACCTTTTAGCTGTACAGAGTGTGGCAAAATGTTTAATCACAAGGGAAATCTAAAAACACACATGATGATTCATACAGGGAAGAAACCTTTTAGCTGTACAGAGTGTGGCAAATTGTTTAATAGGAAGTCAAGTCTAAACACACACATGATCATTCATACAGGGAAGAAACCTTTTAGCTGTACAGAGTGTGGCAAAATGTTTAATCGCAAGATAAATCTAACAATGCACATGAGGAGTCACACAGGAAAGAAACCTTTTAGCTGTACAGAGTGTGGCACAATGTTTAATCTAAAGGGAACTCTGAATAGACACATGAGGATTCATACAGGTGTAAAGCCATTTTCTTGTACAGAGTGTGGCACAATGTTTAATCTGAAGGGAAATCTAAAAACACACATGAGGATTCATACAGGGAAGAAAAGTTTCAACTGTACAGAGTGTGGCACAAATTTTAATTGCAAGAATAATCTAAAATCACACATGATGATTCATACAGGAGAAAAGCCCTTTTCGTGTACAGTATGTGGTAAAGGCTTTGCTCAAACGAGTGCTCTAAAAACACATGAGGACTCATACAGGAGAAAAGCCTTTTTCATGTACAGTATGTGGTAAAGCCTGTGTTACCACAAGTAATGTAAAATCTCACATGAGGACTCATACAGGAGAAAAGCCTTTTTCATGTACAGTATGTGGTAAAGGCTTTACTTACACAGCTACTCTAAAATCACATGAGGATCCATACAGGAGAAAAGCCCTTTTTGTCAGCGGAATCTCATAATCTGACAAAATCAACATGACTGATTAAAATAATCATTACTAGTTTCTTGTGAATATATTATTGTTTAATCTTGTGCATGGATTTACCCCATTTTTGAGGGGCGCTAGCCCCTCCTATACACAGGGGTAAGGTTTGTCTTTAGTTCAATGTTTGTTTTGCAAAGGTAATTGATATATTGTCATATTGTCTCTTTATTGTTAATGTTTGTGTTTGCACCGTTTGTTTTACATCACCTAATCAACATGAGTTAGACTTTAATATATTAGTGCCCCTCACTTCACACGGTGTGATTTTTATTTTATTATTTGCATCTTAATTGGTCATTAGCCTAACTGTAGGCCTGGATACAGATATTTGAATGTGCAATAAATAGGCTGGACCACAGTACTGTTTTAGTATATCTCAGTTGAAGTTAGCATATTTGTGACCAGATTTGACTGAGGGACTGCCATTAGATTTTCTTTTTCATGTCATATGAAAGCAGGGAATCATAGCTTCAAATTGACATATTGGTTGTTCAAGTTAAATTGATGTCCTAAATACATCTCATCTTTTCTGAAGTGGGACTCTGAACCCCACCACACCCGATCAAGTAATTTCCTCTGAACTTGGTAGATCTGCTTTTGGCTTCTGTGGCCCTAATACATGCAAAGACCTGCAAACAACGTTAAAATGGACCACATTGGTACCCTTGAGCGGTTTTAAAACCTTGGTGAGCAAACAGACCCCCACAATAGAGCACCGAAGTCCTGACGTCACTCGCTCATCCCCTCGATTCCCCTGAAGTCCTGACGTCACTCGCTCATCCCCTCGATTCCCCTGGTTCACGGAAGTAATTTCTCTATGATAATTAAGACGATAACATGGGCTCGTCTTAAAATCGTTTCATAAAAGCATTGTGGTCCAAAAATAAATGATGTATTTTATGCACCAAGTGACCCATGTGTCTTTGTAGCAGTGATGGTGGAGTGGAAGAAAGGCAGGCGAGGCAGGTTCTAGTCGTCACAGAATCTGATCAGTTTTATTGAACAGAATCACTCGGTACAAGGCACCACGGGCAGAATGCCCCGTGGGATTCAGTGGAGTCACATCGTATAGCTGATCTCAATGTGAACACACAGAAGTTCACATCATCACAGGTTTATAATAATATAACTTCAAAGTCCCTCCTCTGTGGAAACAAACAGGCTACCTCCGCTTTATGGGAGCCAATCAGAATGTTTCCCTCACAGGATGTTCCGGTGAATAGGAGGGATCATGGCATGTAGCTCATGTAACGAACTATATGTTTTATACCAATATGACTAATTAAATATCTATACTATATATGAAGTATGCAGAACATTGTTTAACACATATAATGAAATAGTTTAGACTGTATTCCTAACCGGTCTAAATGATTAAGCACAAATACATTGTAGACTCATATCATGTCAAAGGAGTGCAGAGAACATATAGCCCCCTGAACACACACAGCTGTTGCAGTTTGAGATTATATTGCTGTCCCTAAAATAGCACCCAACCCCTGGGGTGTTTGACAGCATTCAACAAAGACTGATTGTAAATAACTCTAAGTAGTTTACTCTTTGTGAGTCACCACAGTATTGCATGTCTCAACTTACACCTTCTGTGTGCAGTCTGGGAACCAACTGTCTATAAAGTAACAACTGACTGATATATACATGTGTCCATGTTCATACCAGATCCATCATATTCCCCCTCAACAGGCTGATATATACATGTGTCCATGTTCATACCAGATCCATCATATTCCCCCCTCAACAGGCTTTTACGCCTGTTGCAATAAAATTACAGCATCAGACTCCATAACCTGCCAAATTAATTTTTCCAAAACTAAATCATTTTTCCCCTCTCTTTTCCAAAATTCAAAATGAATCATTAAACCATAGTTCAACGTGATAGACCCCCCTGGACACAGGAGCATCTTGTTAACTACCTAAATCGTATCATAATTAGAACAGAACAAACCCCATCGTATAGACAGACCTGAAACTGAACCATATGTAAACCAGAAATGAAACTCCTCCTATACTGATTAAATTCAAATACCTGTAAATGAAAAGTTAACACTCAAAGCATGACAAAATGGTTAGACAATAAAAACAAACATCCCTAAAAATAGTACCATTTCAGTACCTTGTTATATCTACTTGACCTATGTCAACACAATACAACAAACAAACCTGAAAACAACATTTTCCAACATTAATCACAATTCAGATGAACCACGATTTTTTCTCTTTCCATGACGCAAATTGTTCAGATGTTCAACGCGCGGTAGGAAACGGTTCCCACAATATTTTTTTCGCCTAACAACGCTTGGAAAATCCTCCTTGATTCTCAGAGCTAGCATAGCTCTCAGAGCTCTCAGAAGGTTCGGAGCAGACAGTTTGTCACCATATGCTCCAGCACCAGTGAACCACAGCTGGACTGCAGTCGGCAGTAGAATCTCCTTTGAGCAATCACAAGGCTCTGAACAAGGCTCTGAATGACTTATTGCTTAGCCATGTCAATCATGACAGCAAAAGCACTCCTCCATTGTAGCATGAACGTTGGAACGCTCCTCCCTCCTAGTGCAGAAGGAGAACGCTCCTCTCCTCCATCACGGTGGAGAACAACTCGGCCTCGGCCCGTGGGCCCTGGCCACAGGATAGTGTTCAATCCAACACCTCCCTCAGCAAACGCAGCAGTAGCTGCATGTGAAGGTCACCTGCTGTTGATCTCCGACGGTAGAAGCTGATTTTAGGAGCTCCTCTGTCATAGTGTTGCGTAGACAGCTGCCCGCAGACACACACCCCTGGACTCGCGGCCCTCTCGGGATGACCCTGTTTTCAGATGCCACCGTCGACATCCTCTAGAACCTGGAGATCACTCTGATCCTTTTGGTGTAGAACTGTAGATGGAATCCATGAATGGTCTCCCTCTCCTCCACACCTAATACTAGGAAACATGAATGGTCTCCCTCTCCTCCACACCTAATAATAGGAAACATGAATGGTCTCCCTCTCCTCCACACCTAATAATAGGAAACATGCAGGCTCCATCTACAGAAGTCTCCCTCTCCTCCACACCTAATAATAGGAAACATGCAGGCTCCATCTACAGAAGTCTCCCTCTCCTCCACACCTAATAATAGGAAACATGCAGGCTCCATCTACAGAAGTCTCCATCTACAGAGGTCTCCCTCTCCTCCACACCTAATAATAGGAAACATGCAGGCTCCATCTACAGAAGTCTCCATCTACAGAGGTCTCCCTCTCCTCCACACCTAATAATAGGAAACATGCAGGCTCCATCTACAGAAGTCTCCATCTACAGAGGTCTCCCTCTCCTCCACACCTAATAATAGGAAACATGAATGGTCTCCCTCTCCTCCACACCTAATAATAGGAAACATGGATGGTCTCCCTCTCCTCCACGCCTAATAATAGGAAACATGGATGGTCTCCCTCTCCTCCACGCCTAATAATAGGAAACATGAATGGTCTCCCTCTCCTCCACACCTAATAATAGGAAACATGAATGGTCTCCCTCTCCTCCACACCTAATAATAGGAAACATGCAGGCTCCATCTACAGAAGTCTCCCTCTCCTCCACACCTAATAATAGGAAACATGCAGGCTCCATGAATGGTCTCCCTCTCCTCCACACCTAATAATAGGAAACATGCAGTCTCCATCTACAGAAGTCTCTCACAAATATCTCCAATCATTCGTTAGGATATTGTTGACACTACAAGCTACTCAAGATGACCTCTCTGGCATTATTCTCATTGTTTTTGCTAATCTCCCTAGTTCTGGCATGGCAAAGGAATGTAATAACCATGGTGTTGAGAGATTACAATGAGACTATAAATAGTGTCGCTGAACTAACTAAATTCACTAATGTCAAATCACCAAACGTATTGATGATAGGGCAGGACAGGTGATTAAGCTAAGGGGCACATTGCTTTAACCCTGAAAAGGTTCAACCGTGGTTCTAGATTCCCTCGGCTGAAACCTCCACTCCTGGAGATATTGGGTCAAATCTCCCTCAGTCATGCTACCAGCTAGTCAACTGCTCAGACCACAGGGTGTGGCCCACTGAACTACAACATGACGTCACTGAGGTGACCACTGAACTACAACATGACGTCACTGAGGTGACCACTGAACTACAACATGACGTCACTGAGGTGACCACTGAACTACAACATGACGTCACTGAGGTGACCACCGAACTACAACATGACGTCACTGAGGTGACCACTGAACTACAACATGATGTCACTGAGGTGACCACTGAACTACAACATGACATCACTGAGGTGACCACTGAACTACAACATGACATCACTGAGGTGACCACTGAACTACAACATGAGGTCACTGAGGTGACCACTGAACTACAACATGATGTCACTGAGGTGACCACTGAACTACAACATGACGTCACTGAGGTGACCACTGAACTACAACATGACGTCACTGAGGTGACCACTGAACTACAACATGATGTCACTGAGCCGCGGTGAAGAGAAAACCACCGCCACCGCTCCAGCCCTTCTCTCTGTTTTTACTCACCACCGCTCAACGTTATTTCAGCTCCGGTGGTCAGCTCACCACCGGAGCGGTGGTCACCTCACCACCGAAAATCCAGACTATGAATAGGCCTTAACGCTGTCTTTATCTTATCTCCTCTAATGATCGTCAAAGGTCACAATGTTGCTGAAATCCTTTCGGAAATCCTCGAGCGCTGCTGCGGTGTCTTTTATGCCAGCAGCAAAAGGCTTAATGAAGCCTCTAGCCTGAGAGAAACCCCATCCCTGTGCCTTCAGGTGATTACAGCTATAGAGAGAAACCCCATCCCTGTGCCTTCAGGTGATTACAGCTATAGAGAGGAACCCCATCCCTGTGCCTTCAGGTGATTACAGCTATAGAGAGAAACCCCATCCCTGTGCCTTCAGGTAATTACAGCTATAGAGAGGAACCCCATCCCTGTGCCTTCAGGTGATTACAGCTAGAGAAACCCCATCCCTGTGCCTTCAGGTGATTACAGCTATAGAGAGGAACCCCATCCCTGTGCCTTCAGGTGATTAAGGCTATAGAGAGAAACCCCATCCCTGTGCCTTCAGGTGATTACAGCTAGAGAAACCCCATCCCTGTGCCTTCAGGTGATTACAGCTATAGAGAGAAACCCCATCCCTGTGCCTTCAGGTGATTACAGCTATAGAGAGAAACCCCATCCCTGTGCCTTCAGGTGATTACAGCTATAGAGAGAAACCCCATCCCTGTGCCTTCAGGTGATTACAGCTAGAGAAACCCCATCCCTGTGCCTTCAGGTGATTACAGCTATAGAGAGGAACCCCATCCCTGTGCCTTCAGGTGATTACAGCTATAGAGACAAACCCCATCCCTGTGCCTTCAGGTGATTACAGCTATAGAGAGAAACCCCATCCCTGTGCCTTCAGGTGATTACAGCTAGAGAAACCCCATCCCTGTGCCTTCAGGTGATTACAGCTAGAGAAACCCCATCCCTGTGCCTTCAGGTGATTACAGCTATAGAGAGAAACCCCATCCCTGTGCCTTCAGGTGATTACAGCTATAGAGAGAAACCCCATCCCTGTGCCTTCAGGTGATTACAGCTATAGAGAGAAACCCCATCCCTGTGCCTTCAGGTGATTACAGCTAGAGAAACCCCATCCCTGTGCCTTCAGGTGATTACAGCTATAGAGAGGAACCCCATCCCTGTGCCTTCAGGTGATTACAGCTATAGAGAGAAACCCCATCCCTGTGCCTTCAGGTGATTACAGCTATAGAGAGAAACCCCATCCCTGTGCCTTCAGGTGATTACAGCTATAGAGAGAAACCCCATCCCTGTGCCTTCAGGTGATTACAGCTATAGAGAGAAACCCCATCCCTGTGCCTTCAGGTGATTACAGCTATAGAGAGAAACCCCATCCCTGTGCCTTCAGGTGATTACAGCTATAGAGAGAAACCCCATCCCTGTGCCTTCAGGTGATTACAGCTATAGAAAAAAACCCCATCCCTGTGCCTTCAGGTGATTACAGCTAGAGAAACCCCATCCCTGTGCCTTCAGGTGATTACAGCTTTAGAGAGGAACCCCATCCCTGTGCCTTCAGGTGATTACAGCTATAGAGAGAAACCCCATCCCTGTGCCTTCAGGTGATTAAGGCTATAGAGAGAAACCCCATCCCTGTGCCTTCAGGTGATTACAGTTAGAGAAACCCCATCCCTGTGCCTTCAGGTGATTACAGCTATAGAGAGAAACCCCATCCCTGTGCCTTCAGGTGATTACAGCTATAGAGAGAAACCCCATCCCTGTGCCTTCAGGTGATTACAGCTATAGAGAGAAACCCCATCCCTGTGCCTTCAGGTGATTACAGCTATAGAGAGAAACCCCATCCCTGTGCCTTCAGGTGATTACAGCTATAGAGAGGAACCCCATCCCTGTGCCTTCAGGTGATTACAGCTATAGAGAGAAACCCCATCCCTGTGCCTTCAGGTGATTACAAATTCAAAGGCTCACTAATGATAGTGTGTTTAACCCCACCAATGAATCATGACTCCATCAATCATATATCAGTGTGAGTGTGAGAGTGTGTGCGTGCGTGCGTGCGTGCATGCGTGGGTGCGTGCGTGCGTGCGTGCGTGGGAGATGTCAGTATTCCTTCACAAGTGCGATTGTCTATAGCAGCTGTGTCCAAAGTGCGGCCCGCGGGCCAAATGCGGCCCTGGGGCGAAGCTTCATACCTGAATTGTAGTGTTGCGCGGGCCGGCTTTTTTGCATAACCCGCCCGTCCCGTCCCGCCATGGGAGCCAGCCCGCACCAACCTGCCCCGCAAAACAATATATTATTCAACAACCCGCCCGCCCGGCGGCCCGCAAAACAATATATTAATCAACAACCCGCCCCGCGGCCCGCAAAAACAATATATTAATCAACAACCCGCCCGCCCCGCGGCCCGCAAAAACAATATATTAATCAACAACCCGCCCGCCCCGCGGCCCGCAAAAACAATATATTAATCAACAACCCGCCCGCCCCGCGGCCCGCAAAAACAATATATTAATCAACAACCCGCCCCGCCCCGCGGCCCGCAAAAACAATATATTAATCAACAACCCGCCCGCCCCGCGGCCCGCAAAAACAATATATTAATCAACAATCCGCCCCGCCCCGCGGCCCGCAAAAACAATATATTAATCAACAACCCGCCCCGCCCCGCGGCCCGCAAAAACAATATATTAATCAACAACCCGCCCGCCCCGCGGCCCGCAAAAACAATATATTAATCAACAACCCGCCCGCCCCGCGGCCCGCAAAAACAATATATTAATCAACAACCCGCCCGCCCCGCGGCCCGCAAAAACAATATATTAATCAACAACCCGCCCGCCCCGCGGCCCGCAAAAACAATATATTAATCAACAACCCGCCCGCCCCGCGGCCCGCAAAAACAATATATTAATCAACAACCCGCCCACCCCGCGGCCCGCAAAAACAATATATTAATCAACAACCCGCCCGCCCCGCGGCCCGCAAAAACAATATATTAATCAACAACCCGCCCGCCCCGCGGCCCGCAAAAACAATATATTAATCAACAACCCGCCCCGCCCCGCGGCCCGCAAAAACAATATATTAATCAACAACCCGCCCCGCCCCGCGGCCCGCAAAAACAATATATTAATCAACAACCCGCCCGCCCCGCGGCCCGCAAAAACAATATATTAATCAACAACCCGCCCCGCCCCGCGGCCCGCAAAAACAATATATTAATCAACAACCCGCCCCGCCCCGCGGCCCGCAAAAACAATATATTAATCAACAACCCGCCCGCCCCGCGGCCCGCAAAAACAATATATTAATCAACAACCCGCCCGCCCCGCGGCCCGCAAAAACAATATATTAATCAACAACCCGCCCGCCCCGCGGCCCGCAAAAACAATATATTAATCAACAACCCGCCCGCCCCGCGGCCCGCAAAAACAATATATTAATCAACAACCCGCCCGCCCCGCGGCCCGCAAAAACAATATATTAATCAACAACCCGCCCGCCCCGCGGCCCGCAAAAACAATATATTAATCAACAACCCGCCCCGCCCCGCGGCCCGCAAAAACAATATATTAATCAACAACCCGCCCCGCCCCGCGGCCCGCAAAAACAATATATTAATCAACAACCCGCCCGCCCCGCGGCCCGCAAAAACAATATATTAATCAACAACCCGCCCGCCCCGCGGCCCGCAAAAACAATATATTAATCAACAACCCGCCCGCCCCGCGGCCCGCAAAAACAATATATTAATCAACAACCCGCCCGGCGGCCCGCAAAAACAATATATTAATCAACAACCCGCCCCGCGGCCCGCAAAAACAATATATTAATCAACAACCCGCCCGGCGGCCCGCAAAAACAATATTAATCAACAACCCGCCCGCCCGGCGGCCCGCAAAACAATATATTAATCAGGACTAGAAAGCCTGCAGTTTATATTAGCTTGGATTCCCCATCGATGATGTCACTGGTGGACGGGTTTCTGAACTGCCCACAGCCCTCCTATGAGACACAGACTGGTTTCTGAACTGCCCACAGCCTGACACAGACTGGTTTCTGAACCGCCCACAGCCCTCCTATGAGACACAGACTGGTTTCTGAACCACCCACAGCCCTCCTATGAGACACAGACTGGTTTCTGAACCGCCCACAGCCCTCCTATGAGACACAGACTGGTTTCTGAACCGCCCACAGCCCTCCTATGAGACACAGACTGGTTTCTGAACCGCCCACAGCCCTCCTATGAGACACAGACTGGTTTCTGAACCGCCCACAGCCCTCCTATGAGACACAGACTGGTTTCTGAACCGCCCACAGCCCTCCTAGACAGATCCTCCACATTTATTTCTAATTGTTTGTGTTTTATTGAATGGAATCATGTGTTCTATGTGACAGAAAAACTATTCCCTTATGGGTCTGTAACACTGAGAGTACAAATGGAATGTTTAACATAGTAGAAATGCCATTAAATGGGGGTCTGTAGACTAATGCATGTCAAACTGGGGGTCCTTGAAATTAAACAGGTTGAGAATCTTCTCTTATGGGGGTACGCAGGTCAATTAGTGTCAATTTGGGGGTCCTTACTTGACATGAAAAGGTTTGTGAATCACTGTTCTAAAACAATAATATAAGTCGAACCCACCAGGCAGATGGCCAGACATCCCTCAGTGCAGAGGGGTTCCCTCATGTTGGTGTGAATCTTCTGGAGTCTGGGTGCCACCAGGGTATGTAGCTCATCAAATAATGTAGGGACTCTGAACCTGTCTAGTCAGGATATGGCCTAAGGTCCCTCAACAAGTATTCACCATATATCCATCTTGGTGCCAATAAAGGGTGAACCCCATAATGACCATCGTTGAAATGTTCACCCCAATAATAATAATAACTAGAACTGCACTCTGTCGAGTGCCTACTTGCTTGTTGCACACACGTAGGCCATAAATGGCCTACTAGTGCGCAAGCAGAGCGTGCAAGTGCTGTAGACCGCTATAAACGTTAAAATCTTAGTCTCACATATTGAATTATTAGATTTACCTATTTGCCACGTACCTTGCTTCTGAAGGAAAAAAAAGTAGTATTTTTAAGTATGGTAAAATCATCGTTATGTCACCGTCAACTATACCCTGGCATTGGTACATATATTCATCACGTCATATGCTCATATGTCCATATATGTGTACATGTCTATATGTATGTATATGTAGTTTTCTGAGTGGTTGGTGGTATAATGTGATCGGCTGGGTGGTTTGATGCGTATGTACTTGACACTGAAACGTATCATCATTACGTCACCATCGTCAACCAATTATACCCTGGCATTGGTACATAATCTTCATCACGATTCACGGAAAACATACCTGCACGGTCAGCTTCCGTATGTCCGTATGACATCATATCACGTGCATTCTAAGGGACATTGGTACATATCTTCATCACGTCATGGGACATATGCTTCGTAGCATGACAAAAACACACCTGCACGGTCACACACGCCCATCGTAGCACCTGGCTGAAAACATGACTTGCGCGCTCTGCTTGCGCAAGTAACAAGTAATAACTAGAACTGCACTCTGTCGAGTGCCTACTTGCTTGTTGCACACTAGTAGGCCATAAATGGCCTACTAGTGCGCAAGCAGAGCGTGAAAGTACTGTAGACCGCTACAAACTGTCAAATCTCAGCCTCTCTGTGAAAGAAAGTTTGCAATATTGAATTATTAGGTTTATCTATTTGCTACGTACCTTGGAGGAGAAAAAGTAGTATTTTGAAGTATGGTAATGATTACTTATGCCTGTTATGGCAGTGGTGTCAGATTACATTACATACATGTATACATAGGGGCATTACCTTTAGTCCACCCGACACTGAAACATGTCATCGTTACGTCACCATCGATAACCAATTATACCCTGGCATTGGTACATAATCTTCATCACGTCATGGGACATCCGCGGAAAACATACCTGCGCGGTCTGCTTCCGTATGTCCGGGGCCAGCATAACGTCATATCATATGCATTCTAAGGGACATTGGTACATCTTCATCACGTCATGGGACATACGCTTCGTAGCATGACGGAAAACATACCTGCGCGGTCAGCTTCGTGCCAACATATGACGTCATATCATATGCTGCTAAGGGACATACGCATCGTAGCACCTGACTGATAACATTACTTGCGCAAGTAATAATAATAATAATAGTAATAATAATAATAATAATAATAAAAACAGCTTCAATATTGGCCTCTTTAAAGATGTGTAAACAGGTGAATTAAATGGTAAATGGTGCATTTTATATAGCGCCTTTATCCAAGGCGCTTTACATAGATTGTGCATTACATTCACCCATTCACACACACATTCATACACCGATTGCGGCGGAAGCCATGCAAGGTACCAACCAGCACATCGGGAGCAATTTGGGGTTCAGTGTCTTGCCCAAGGACACTTCGACATGTAGCCAGGAGGAGCCGGGATTCGAACCGCCGACCCATGGATCATTGGACGACCTGCTCTACCTCCTGAGCCACAGTCGCACACTGGATGAGCTACATTCTAGGAACTAATAACCCTCAGGAAGTAAATTAATAAATTGCATGGGTTATAATATATATATATATTTTAAATATATTTCTTTGAGCCTCTAAAATGACAACTTCAGTCACCAGTTAGAAGCTGTGTCTGCAGGCCTGTTGCTGGTTGTGTCCACCTGAGGGCGACAGAGATGACCGTTGAATAAAAAACAGAGGCATCTGACTTTGATTGATTTAAATATGTATTAACAGTTTGCAGAATTACAGTACATTTCAAGCACAAACTCAATGCAAACACTGTTAACTGTGAGTGAAAAACCCAATTAAGCATTACACTTGAGGGTCCACCTTGTTCAATTCATCAAAACATTTAGAGACATACAAATAGACACGTCTAGTCAAAGAACAGAACAGGAATTCATCATTTCTGTCTGTCTGTCTGTCTGTCTGTCTGTCTGTCTGTCTGTCTGTCTGTCTGTCTGTCTGTCTGTCTGTCTGTCTGTCTGCCTGCCTGCCTAGCCTGGCTAATAAGCCAGACTAATATCACACAACACTATCCGCTGGTAGGCAACTTTTTTTTGCCAACGGCTGATTCGGTCTGGTTTATTAACCAGGCTACTGCCTGCCTGCCTGCCTGCCTGGAGCGTTAGTGCGCATGCGTGCACCGTGTGCTGTTGTCATGGTGTCGTCATAGCAACCGACGCCGATCAGCCTCAGACAGACAACAACAGACAACATGGTGAGTGTGTGTGTGTTTCTGATGTTTGAGTTTATTCTAATAACGTTCATTAATTAGCATCTCATCAATATGCACGTTTCTGATCCTTAATGATATGGCGTAGCTGTGTTTAATGTATCTGACGTCATCATAACGGTTCTAATGTAATAATAATGCTGCTGTTAGCGTTAGCTTGGACTGCTAGTCTACAGACCTCCGAAAATAGCAGATCTACAAGCTCACGTGAGCTTGTAGATCTGCTATATTTTCGGACAACCCAGCTAATCCACGCACCACCACGCATGCGATACATTACATTATAGACGGATGCGTGCGTGTGTGTGTGTGTGCGTGTGTGTGTGCGTGTGTGTGTGTGCGTGTGTGTGTGCGTGTGTGTGTGTGCCGTGCGTGTGCCGTGCGTGCATGCGTGATGATTCTCCCGTAACATGTTGCTTAATATTTGTGTGTACATTAAATGTATTGTGGAAAGACAGTTGCATTTAATTGATTTATATCAAATTGACACCATGTGGTCCCTGAGGGGGTTCCAGGGGGTCCCTGAGGGGGTTCCAGTCCCTGAGGGGGTTCCAGGGGGTCCCTGAGGGGGTTCCAGGGGGTCCCTGAGGGGTCCCTGAGGGCGTTCCAGGGGGTCCCTGAGGGGTCCCTGAGGGGGTTCCAGGGGGTCCCTGAGGGGGTTCCAGGGGTCCCTGAGGGGTCCCTGAGGGGGTTCCAGGGGTCCCTGAGGGGGTTCCAGGGGGTCCCTGAGGGGTCCCTGAGGGGGTTCCAGGGGGTCCCTGAGGGTGTTCCAGGGGTCCCTGAGGGGTCCCTGAGGGGGTTCCAGGGGTCCCTGAGGGGGTTCCAGGGGGTCCCTGAGGGGTCCCTGAGGGGGTTCCAGGGGGTCCCTGAGGGGTCCCTGAGGGGGTTCCAGGGGGTCCCTGAGGGGGTTCCAGGGGGTCCCTGAGGGGTCCCTGAGGGGGTTCCAGGGCTCAGGAGGTCCCTGAGGGGGTTCCAGGGGGTCCCTGAGGGGTCCCTGAGGGGGTTCCAGGGGGTCCCCGAGGGGGTTCCAGGGGTCCCTGAGGGGTCCCTGAGGGGGTTCCAGGGGTCCCGGAGGGGGTTCCAGGGGGTCCCTGAGGGGGTTCCAGGGGGTCCCTGAGGGGGTTCCAGGGGGTCCCCTCAAGGACCACAAGTCTCAGTCTAAAGCAGTGTTGTTTTCGTCGACTAAAACTAAGACGAAAAATGTTGGTCGACTACCTTTTTCCACTGAAGAAAACTAAATGGAAACTAAATAAAAACTAAGCTATGACGACTAAAACTAAGATATTGACAATTTCGTATTGTCAAATTGTCAACAAATAAAAACTAGACTAAAATGTTAGGAAGGGACTAGTGGACAAGAGATCCAGTATATCATTTTACACTTGGTTGCATGCTGAACATCGATCTTGTGGTATTTAGTCGACTAAAACTAGACTAACACTGAAACATTCCAGGTGACTAAAATGTGACTAAAACTAAAATGTTTGTTTGCAGAATAAAGCCACAACCATCAAAGAAGCTCTGGTGAAATGGGTGAGTGAGTTTTATTATCATAAAATAATATCATGTCCATGGCCTTGAGAAGATGTTTACAGTAGGAGGTGCTGAACGCTTAGTAGGGGGTGCAAAATGTGTGTGCACGCGCCTCGTGCACGCGCATTTCCACGCAGAAAAGTGGCTTTTAAAGTGGCCTCTCCACACGCATGAGCAAACTGACACAGGCAATGAACCAGGATAAGGTGCCGATACTGTGATACAGCATATTGATTAGTCCATTAACAGAAATCTGTTTTGATTACAATTATTATTATCCCCCTCCTGTCTGAGGGGGGGCTGTGCCTGGGCGGAGAGGGTGCTCCAGCCCCCCCAGCACCCCTACTTCCCTCAGCCATGATCATGTCGTTGCTGTCGGGAGGAACTCCATTTTTGAGGTTTTTATTTTTAATTTCCTGAAAAATGAACATTTTGGAGTTATGAGGTTTCCTCCCGACAGCAGAGATATATTATTATGAGTGATTTACATACTATATTCATAAAATAATGTCATATATAAATGTGAGGGATTTACACAGCTCTATATTCATAAAACAATGCCATTGTGCGTGCGTGCGTGCGTGCGTGCGTGCGTGCGTGCGAGCGTGCGTGCGTGCGTGTGTGCGTGCGTGCGCGTTGTGTGTGTGCGTGTGTGTTGTGTGTGTGTGTGTGTGTGTGTGACTGTGTTGTGTGTGTGTGTGTGCAGGAGTCGTCATCAGGAGAGAAGGTCTCTGAAGCCACAGCAGTGAAGTTGTACAGCCAGACTCCTCCCATCGAGAAGATGGACGCCTCCCTGTCCACTCTGGTCAGCTGTCAGTGAGTATTGATTGATTGATTGATTGATTGATTGATTGATTGATTGATTGATTGATTGAACAGTCAGACTTTGTGGTCCCTGTCTTGACAGAATTATGTGGCCCTGTCGAGGCAGAAATAGCAGATCTACAAGCTCACGCATTGTGGATAGACTGAATGATCAACTAAACCAGAAATATAGTCTACTGTACATTTAACCACTACTCTTAACTTGAAACGTCATCATGAAATCGTTATGATAAAATACAACAGAGTTCTTAATAATTAAAATAAGCATAATGATATTTTGTAGCGTGGTGATATTCTGTCGTCCTGGCTTTGGGGCTTTGAGGCACTTCTTGTCACAATAAGTGACTTTGGTCACTTATTGTTTTTGTGTTTTTTTTTCTTCTTCTTCTTCTTCTTCTTCTCCTTCCGCCAAAAATTGCAGTTCTGTGAAACGCGGTAATCTGGTAGAGGGCCATGCCAAATGGTGACTATGCGAAGCCCATGACCATTGGCCAAAGGGTGGCGCTATAGCACTCAATTGAAAATGCAAACTTTGAACGTGCATATCTCATGAACCGTTTGACGGTTGGCAATGACACTTTGATACACATATGTGTCTCCTCATGCCGAACAACTTTCGTGTTCTGACTTGAAACGTCCTACACACAATCTATGGACCATTAACTGAAATACCAGTTGAAGAGAAGTTTGTACGTGAACACATGAACAGCACACACACACTGTAGAAATGGATAATAGACATTCCCAAAACGAGGACAAATACTTGTTACCAAAAACACTGAATGATGTTACTGTTTACAATGAGGAAAACTGACTGTGTCCGGATAGCTCAGTCAGTAGAGCTCTTGCCTTTGGAGCACAAGGTCATGGGTTCAAATCCGGGCACCGCCAACTCAGCCCATGATTCTTATTTGTGCATATTGTTCTTATTGCGTATTGTCTTCTTTCTTGGTCCCGCCTTATTGCTGCTTGCAGCTATATTTATTATTATTATTATTGTTATTGTTATGGATGCTCCCATCAGGTCGGTGTGTGTCGGTGTGTGTCGGTATATTTATTATTATTATTATTGTTATTGTTATGGATGCTCCCATCAGGTCGGTGTGTGTGTCGGTGTGTGTCGGTGTGTGTCGGTATATTTATTATTATTATTATTGTTATTGTTATGGATGCTCCCATCAGGTCGGTGTGTGTGTCGGTGTGTGTCGGTGTGTGTCGGTATATTTATTATTATTATTATTGTTATTGTTATGGATGCTCCCATCAGGTCGGTGTGTGATTGTTACAATACGATCGATGCTCCCATCAGGTCGGTGTGTGTCGGTATATTTATTATTATTATTATTATTATTGTTATGGATGCTCCCATCAGGTCGGTGTGTGTGTGTCGGTGTGTGTCGGTGTGTGTCGGTATATTTATTATTATTATTATTATTGTTATGGATGCTCCCATCAGGTCGGTGTGTGATTGTTACAATACGATGGATGCTCCCATCAGGTCGGTGTGTGATTGTTACAATACGATGGATGCTCCCATCAGGTCGGTGTGTGATTGTTACAATACGATGGATGCTCCCATCAGGTCGGTGTGTGATTGTTACAATACGATGGATGCTCCCATCAGGTCGGTGTGTGATTGTTACAATACGATGGATGCTCCCATCAGGTCGGTGTGTGATTGTTACAATACGATGGATGCTCCCATCAGGTCGGTGTGTGATTGTTACAATACGATGGATGCTCCCATCAGGTCGGTGTGTGATTGTTACAATACGATGGATGCTCCCATCAGGTCGGTGTGTGATTGTTACAATACGATGGATGCTCCCATCAGGTCGGTGTGTGATTGTTACAATACGATCGATGCTCCCATCAGGTCGGTGTGTGATTGTTACAATACGATGGATGCTCCCGTCAGGTCGGTGTGTGATTGTTACAATACGATGGATGCTCCCATCAGGTCGGTGTGTGATTGTTACAATACGATGGATGCTCCCATCAGGTCGGTGTGTGATTGTTACAATACGATGGATGCTCCCATCAGGTCGGTGTGTGATTGTTACAATACGATGGATGCTCCCGTCAGGTCGGTGTGTGATTGTTACAATACGATGGATGCTCCCATCAGGTCGGTGTGTGATTGTTACAATACGATGGATGCTCCCATCAGGTCGGTGTGTGATTGTTACAATACGATGGATGCTCCCATCAGGTCGGTGTGTGATTGTTACAATACGATGGATGCTCCCATCAGGTCGGTGTGTGATTGTTACAATACGATGGATGCTCCCATCAGGTCGGTGTGTGATTGTTACAATACGATGGATGCTCCCGTCAGGTTTTTTGGGACCGATACCGAACGCCGATTGTTTTTCTCCGATACCGATAGGTCCGATAGGTCCGATAGGTCCGATACCGATAGGTCCGATAGGTCCGATACCGATAGGTCCGATAGGTCCGATAGGTCCGATACCGATAGGTCCGATAGGTCCGATAGGTCCGATAGGTCCGATACCGATAGGTCCGATACCGATAGGTCAGATAGGTCCGATACCGATAGGTCCGATAGGTCCGATACCGATAGGTCCGATAGGTCCGATAGGTCCGATAGGTCCGATAGGTCCGATAGGTCCGATACCGATAGGTCCGATAGGTCCGATACCGATAGGTCCGATACCGATAGGTCCGATAGGTCCGATAGGTCCGATAGGTCCGATACCGATAGGTCCGATAGGTCCGATACCGATAGGTCCGATAGGTCCGATAGGTCCGATACCGATAGGTCCGATAGGTCCGATAGGTCCGATAGGTCCGATACCGATAGGTCCGATACCGATAGGTCCGATACCGATAGGTCCGATAGGTCCGATAGGTCCGATAGGTCCGATACCGATAGGTCCGATACCGATAGGTCCGATAGGTCCGATAGGTCCGATACCGATAGGTCCGATAGGTCCGATACCGATAGGTCCGATAGGTCCGATACCGATAGGTCCGATAGGTCCGATACCGATAGGTCCGATAGGTCCGATAGGTCCGATACCGATAGGTCCGATAGGTCCGATACCGATAGGTCCGATAGGTCCGATACCGATAGGTCCGATAGGTCCGATAGGTCCGATACCGATAGGTCCGATAGGTCCGATAGGTCCGATAGGTCCGATAGGTCCGATAGGTCCGATAGGTCCGATAGGTCCGATACCGATAGGTCCGATACCGATACTGATCTTGTGAAATGTTGCAAATTTTAATACTTCCAAAATGATTATATGTCAAAAACTGTTCCTGTGTGTGTGTGTGTGTGTGTGGAGGGGAGGAAGGGGAGAATGTTTAGGCCGGTCACAAAGATGCTAAATGATGTTATACTATTGACATTTATAAATTATACCACTTAAATGGTGTAAAAGATCAGTTTCTCCAGATAGGGTAAATTGCCGATCACAGATGGGGGTAAATGCTGATTACCGATCAGAGTGAATATCGGCCGATCACCGATCGCTGGCCGATTATCGGAACATGTCTAGTTACAATGGTAATGTGTTGTATAACAATGAGTACTGGTAACATTTAGTAATGTTTTCACTTTAAAAAATACAGGATGTAGGCCTATTTGATTCTTCTGAACAACTTCCTCCACAGCAAACCTATTCTGGGGGAACATTCACCAAAAGTAGCTGATCTACAAGCTCACAAGCCGTCATGATGAGGTTGTGCAGCCTATACAAGCCGTCATGATGAGGCTGTGCAGCCTATACAAGCCGTCATGATGAGGTTGTGCAGCCTATACAAGCCGTCATGATGAGGTTGTGCAGCCTATACAAGCCGTCATGATGAGGCTGTGCAGCCTATACAAGCCGTCATGATGAGGTTGTGCAGCCTATACAAGCCGTCATGATGAGGTTGTGCAGCCTATACAAGCCGTCATGATGAGGTTGTGCAGCCTATACAAGCCGTCATGATGAGGTTGTGCAGCCTATATATTTTGGTTCTTTGATTTTGTAAATAGGGCTTAAATTAATGGCAATGTGTTCCGATATGATGTTTTGATGCAGACTAATAAAAATGAGGCAACATAAACCCATAATAATTGAATAAGTGTGGAAAGAAAATCATTGGTTTGTGATCAGATTGACTGCTTAATGTCCACAGCATTAGGTTAAACCTGCCTGTTAGCCTGGTCCGGAGCAGGCTAAGTCCACAGCATTAGGTTAAACCTGGCTGTTAGCCTGGTCCGGAGCAGGCTAAGTCCACAGCATTAGGTTAAACCTGCCTGTTAGCCTGGTCCGGAGCAGGCTAAGTCCACAGCATTAGGTTAAACCTGGCTGTTAGCCTGGTCCGGAGCAGGCTAAGTCCACAGCATTAGGTTAAACCTGGCTGTTAGCCTGGTCCGGAGCAGGCTAAATCCACAGCATTAGGTTAAACCTGGCTGTTAGCCTGGTCCGGAGCAGGCTAAGTCCACAGCATTAGTTTCCATGGTAACTAGTGTGGCATTGCTTTCATGAAACCCAATCAAGCCTCAACATATCCAGGTTAACTGGCTAAATTAATCTGGCAAGATTAACCAGCTTTCATGAAACCGGATAATCGCTGATCCAGGATATATTAAACCAGGATCCCTAATCCCTAATCCAGTAAATCCACGTTTTGTGAATTAGGCCCCTGGGATTTATGGAAATGTTCCTCTATGGAGAATAACGTCGGCTCATTTTAGAATCATCTCATATGAGAATTGTTGTCCAAAAATAAACAAACTGTCTCGGCGATATTGTCAGGGAGGTGTCTCTGTATCGTTATATTGTCAGGGAGGTGTCTCTGTATCGTTATATTGTCAGGGAGGTGTCTCTGTATCGTTATATTGTCGGGGAGGTGTCTCTGTATCGTTATATTGTCAGGGAGGTGTCTCTGTATCGTTATATTGTCGGGGAGGTGTCTCTGTATCGTTATATTGTCAGGGAGGTGTCTCTGTATCGTTATATTGTCAGGGAGGTGACTCTGTATCGTTATATTGTCAGGGAGGTGTCTCTGTATCGTTATATTGTCAGGGAGGTGTCTCTGTATCGTTATATTGTCATGGAGGTGTCTCTGTATCGTTATATTGTCAGGGAGGTGTCTCTGTATCGTTATATTGTCAGGGAGGTGTCTCTGTATCGTTATATTATCAGGGAGGTGTCTCTGTATCGTTATATTGTCAGGGAGGTGTCTCTGTATCGTTATATTGTCAGGGAGGTGTCTCTGTATCGTTATATTGTCAGGGAGGTGTCTCTGTATCGTTATATTGTCGGGGAGGTGTCTCTGTATCGTTATATTGTCGGGGAGGTGTCTCTGTATCGTTATATTGTCGGGGAGGTGTCTCTGTATCGTTATATTGTCGGGGAGGTGTCTCTGTATCGTTATATTGTCGGGGAGGTGTCTCTGTATCGTTATATTGTCAGGGAGGTGTCTCTGTATCGTTATATTGTCAGGGAGGTGTCTCTGTATCGTTATATTGTCGGGGAGGTGTCTCTGTATCGTTATATTGTCGGGGAGGTGTCTCTGTATCGTTATATTGTCGGGGAGGTGTCTCTGTATCGTTATATTGTCAGGGAGGTGTCTCTGTATCGTTATATTGTCAGGGAGGTGTCTCTGTATCGTTATATTTTCGGGAAGGTGTCTCTGTATCGTTATATTGTCAGGGAGGTGTCTCTGTATCGTTATATTGTCGGGGAGGTGTCTCTGTATCGTTATATTGTCGGGGAGGTGTCTCTGTATCGTTATATTGTCGGGGAGGTGTCTCTGTATCGTTATATTGTCAGGGAGGTGTCTCTGTATCGTTATATTGTCGGGGAGGTGTCTCTGTATCGTTATATTGTCAGGGAGATGTCTCTGTATCGTTATATTGTCGGGGAGGTGTCTCTGTATCGTTATATTGTCGGGGAGGTGTCTCTGTATCGTTTACGACAGTGTAACTAATTCAGTAGCAGTAACAATAGCGTTTTCTCTGTCAGTTGATTCTTCATAATATGAGTGAAACGGCCGGGATGATTTGTTTATTTTACAAATGAGGCGATCTAAGATCCCCCTATGGGGATTATAATACAAATAAAACACAGTTCTTATATGAGGCGATCTAAGATCCCCCTATGGGGATTATAATACAAATTAGAAAAAGTGCCCCTTGGGGCACAGGTCTCCACCAGGGCAGGTCAGGTTGTGGCCTCCTGGTGGCGCTATAATAGGCCAATGTGAAAAGGGTGCCATTTCTTCATACGCCTTTGATGGCAATTGGATGATTTGAGGCATTTTGTTCTAAAAATGTGTTTTGCAAAAATCAACCTGTTGGTGGCGCTATAACAGGCCAATGTGAAAAGGGTGGGATATATTCCTCAGCCTAGTAAGAAAATGTGTGAAAGATTTCACGTAAATTGCATGCTGCGTTCATGATTTGAGGCTTTTGTTCAAAACGGGGCAATCTTGCAAACTGTGAAAGCCAATTATAGCCAATTAGGATGGAATATGAAATATCGGACAGATCCGACTTGAGCACATGACCATAGAGATACTGTGTAACGATCTGTGAGATTTTTGGACAGAATCTGGAGGAGTAATATACAAAAATGTGTTTTACAAAAGTCGGCCTCCTGGTGGCGCTATAAAAGGCAGATGCGAAAAATGCAGGTCAAAGGTTTGTCCTTGGCCTATAGGGAGTGTGCATGCAACGTTTCACGCAGATCGGGGCAGTTTTAGGTAAAACATGTGAAAAGCTGCCTCATGGTGGCGCTATAACAGGCCGTTCTGGAAAATGTGGGGCAGAGGTTCATCGTTGGCATCCAGGGAGTGTGTGTGCAAAGTTTGGCATCGACCGGGTTAACGGTGCTGCATGGAGATTAGCTGGTAACGGACGGACGGAAGGACGGACACACACACACACACACACATACACACACACACACACACA
This sequence comes from Electrona antarctica, assembly GCF_951216825.1. NCBI lineage: Eukaryota > Metazoa > Chordata > Actinopteri > Myctophiformes > Myctophidae > Electrona > Electrona antarctica. The sequence continues at coordinate 485,717 of NW_027638235.1, forward strand.
CACGGACGGACGGAGTGCAACACATACTCTCTCCCCATGCCTTCGGCCTGGTGGAGACAACCAGTGCATTGCAATGAAGATAAGAGCAACAGTATTGCAAGTGCATGCTTTCAAGACTTGTCCAATGTGCTTGAATTGCTGTTCACCAGTCAGAGCTTTGGGTATCCAATAAGTCACTGACTGATCTAGTCAAGATGATTGCATACATTGATCAGATCACTGAGCTGTGACTTTCACATATTTTATTATTTGATTCCTGTGAACTTCATTTACGCAGAGAGAGGCATGCAGAGAAAGAAAGTATATAGAGAAAGTGATGGAAAAGGAGTAGCAAAACCAAAAGGTTTCGTATGTATGAGGCAGCCTATAGGGATGCCATTCTTGATCACAAGAATATTCTCTTAGAAACAGTAGTGTATAAGTACGAGCACATGTGTGGCTGATACTTCTCAACCTAAACCACCATGGACATGTGTTATTCTGTACTTCGTTGACACACTTTTACACTGGCATCTGTGGAGCCAGAAGATGTGTGCTTTAATATTTAATTCATATTAGAGCTGCCAAGCCTAAACTGATCGTGTAACTTCATTTAATTCATTTAGGATTGAATGTGCATAATGGTAATGACCATGTTCAGCACATCACTGTGCTAACTGTCAATGTGCTCACAATGTTCTGTGAGCTTGCGATCTCCTGTTTTCACTACATGTTTGCCTATTTTGACATGTCCAGAACAAGGAAGATCCCCTGACCAGGATGCTAGGGTTCAAGTGATTAAAGTGTCTAAATCCATGTGGTTCCATTTGTACACTCTCAGAGTTAAATTGAATTGCTGTATGTGTAATGTTAATGTTGGGTCACATGATTCAGATACTTGTACGCAGTAGTTTTCAAAGACACATTTATGCAATTTGTCTGGTCTAATTGTTTCTGGTTATTTCTGGTTCACTTACAGAACAATGGAAATGCGTATTTTGTCATGGGGATTGCCATTATTTGCTTACTGCTATGTATTGACCTTTGCAGTCCTATATTTAAAGTAATACAATGCCCCGGTCGGTCCCCGACCCCCCTGCACTTGTGAGCAAGATTCCTTGTTCTCTTGTGTATTGTGTATTATTTAATGTCAATGCATATACCGTCAGTGCCGGCACACAGCCTTTGTGAGGTGGGAGGCTGGCAGAACCTTCACTAAAAAGACGCTCCACACGTCCCAGAGTCTTTTCCCTTCAAGTTCTGGCTCCAAAACTATGGAATGAACTTCCCATTGTGATCAGAACTGCAGACTCACTCCCAATCTTCCGCCGTAGTCTGAAAACCCACACTCCACCTTAGCCCGTAGAACTTGCCATAGAACTTGCCCTAGACTCGATGACGTTATAGCAGGCGTATACAAGGCTTTTTTATTTAAAAAAATGAAACATGAACAATGAAACAGAAATCAAACAGAAATGTGAATGCAAGAAACCAAAAATACATAACAAAAACAGAGACAACTAGAAAAAGTGCCCTTCTGGGCACAGGATAGGAGGATAGGAGTGTGTGTGTGCATAGGCGGCGGGTGTGTAAGGCTAGGGAAGGCTTAGCCTTCCCAAAAATGTTGCTGGGTATTTTTTTAATATATATAATATATGTGCGCAGCATTATATAGAAGGCTATTGTGTGTGCGTGTGTTGTCGCTGCCCCCTGGTGATCGCTGATCGGGTCATATGATTGGCTACTTGGTAGCCTTTCTATTCTTTCTTGGTAGCCTTTCTTTTCTCTTCCTTCCAGTCGCTTTGTAGCAAACAGACTAGTAGCGCGCGCTGGTTTGTTTTGGAAAACAGCAAAACGCAAAATGGATATAGCCTACGCCCTACGGTCTTTTTCAAGGCAAAGATAAAGTAATTCAGAACTAAGAAGAAGCTGTGAGTCCGAGTCGGCTCGGCTGTCAGCACTCAGCAGCACCACCAGTGACCGCACGGTTCACAGTTCACACCACTGCAGCAACACTGACACGTTCAGCGGAGTGGCTGCTGTCTCTGTGCCGTCTGTGAAGAGCCATGCGCCGGGAGGGGCAGCAACACCGCCGGGTAATCTCCACACTGACTCGAAATTTAAGAATACCCATATCGGCCAAAATATCCCAAAACAATGCCCGGGGAACTTTAATTAAAAGCTAGATGCAGTGTCTATAATTGGGTCAAGGGTGTTGCTTTCGTGAGCAATGGTGTACGAGATTGGTAATAAATTGGTCAAAGTAACTAATTTTTAGACTATCTGGGGGAAATAAATAAATAAATTTGCGCGGCCTCGCTCCGCTCGGCCGCGAGAGTTGCCCCCCCCCCCACGCAATTCTAGCCTACCCAAAGGTAAAATCCACCCGCCGCCTATGTGTGTGTGATGTTTGGCAAAATGTTTAGGAGCAATATAAACGTGTGTGTGACGCGGCTTGGCCTGTTGTAGCGCCACCATGAGGCTAATTTGAAAACTGTCAAGTGGCATTTCTTCCAAAGCCTAGTGGGAATATGCATGCACAGTTTCACCACAATCGGACGCTGCGTTGAGTAGTTGTGGCGATTTGTACAAAGCGGGTACAAAGCGGGCTACTCCTGAAAAGTTTAGAAGCCAATCGTAGCCAATGAGGGTGGATTATGAGAAATCAAACAAACCCGTCTTGATCACATGACTATGAAGAGCATGTGTACCGATTTGCGTGAAATTTGGATAAAATCTGAAGGAGTAATATTAGA